>NC_137980.1:16192797-16465297 GCF_963924665.1 Micromys minutus
AAGAACCACAGCAGGAGGTTCCAGAGACTAATGCGAAGTGTTTCCACAGATGGTTTAAAGCAGTGCAAGTTTATTGTCTTTTTTGAGTTTTACTTCATGTGTTTTGCCTGTATGTTTGTGTACCACATGTGTGCAGTGCCTGCAGAGGCCATAAGAGGGCATTGGAGTCCTGGAACTAGAGTTAGCAATGGTGGTGAGCCACCACATGGGTGTGAGGAACCTAACCCATGTCTTCTGCAAAAACATCAAGTACTGTCAGCTGCTGAGCCATCTCTCCAGCCCCATAGACTTACTGTATAGTCCTTGGACCTTCAGGAGTCCAAAATAGGTCCCATTGACCTAAACTAAAAAATCTGCATGGCTGTAAACTTGGAGGTGTAGGAAAAAGATGGAATTCTTAGCTCTTTCTACTGTTACACCTTCTAGAGACAGCTCACGTTTCTTAGAGGCTGCTGAAGGCCACAATATGTCCCTTTTGAGCGTCTTAGGTTCAGGTGGAGTCCGTGCTCTTAGGGTCTCTGTCTAACCGAACCATTGCCTCTATCAGACCCTCTCAAAATCTTTTTGAAAATTTAAGAGCAAATTAATTTTTACCTCTTTCTAATGCTCTTTTCTTGATGTGTAAGAAACTATTAACACATGTTTCAACATCATCAGAATTACAATAGGTTTTTGACAAAATATTAATTTATCTCATTAGATAACTAGCTCATTTTTGCTTTTAAGACATCAGATAAATAAGTGATTTATGTTTTGGAAAGGGGCTAAAACATGCAAAGAAGTCATTATTCAGGCTTAGCATGTTGTTAGTTACCTGGAGCATAAGAATAGGCAAAAAGTTAAATGATAACTAAATTGAATAATGAAGTCAAAACAGAGTGCAGGTAAGACTGTGGCAGCAGGTACAGCGATGGGCAGACTTCAGCTGGCCTGTGTTTTCTGTGATATTAGGTATTTGACTCAGTGTGATGTGAAAGGTTGGATGCCAAGTAAGAGATGGTGCACTGTGATTTAAACAAACAGAACTACAGTGAGTTCTTTGTGCAAGGCTGGATAAAAAGTGCAGACATCTGTGCTTGGGGAGGTAAACCTTCATCAGAGTGTTATGGGTCTATTAAATATTGTTCTTAAAATGAAATGATTCTTTTCAGAGAAGGGCTAGAGCAACAAGAAGTGCAAAATTGTTTCATATCTTATATTCCAGGCTAGTACTGTTCCGTGTTGCTATGTGAGAGGGTTAACCATAGCTGACCTACCTCAGAGTCTGTCAGGCTTCATGCTGACCTTCCCTCCTAACTGTGAGAACACAGCTACTTCCTGTCAGTGGGCGGCCGCTGGGTAATCAGAGCCACAGAACAGGAGCTGAGAGTTGGCTTAGCCTTAGATGGATGGAGCGTTAACTAGGGAGCGCTGACGTAGGCTACACTCATGCCCTGGGAATTCTTGGACTGGTTTGGTTGCAGCTCTGCTCCTGTTTGTATGGTAACTTGTCCAGCCATCTTACAGAGGAGACAATCAGAGGGCTCTGTGGTTGGGTGGGTGAGCACCATCCAGGATAGACATAGAACTCGGCTCTTGGAGAGTTGGATTTATTTCTGGACACCAGCCTTCTTAAAAGCAGTGCATCACCTCCATCTACAGACACTACTATATAGCCAGTAATCTGCTGCTTGTCCATTTTCAGCTCATAGTACAAAATAAATGAAAGCCAAGGGCATTACAATTGGGAGGGAGGGTGGAGGAGGACTGTTATTTAAAAGGCTTTTAAATGATGTCACTATATATTCTTTTAACAGCATCCTCTAAAAGCCTTTGAAAAAACAGTCCCTACCTCCCTTCGTTGTTAACAAAGATGGTGCGCGGACTGCTCTTTAAAAGGCTGTTAAATGGCGATCCTATATATTTTAACATCAACATCATTTAGAAACCTTTTAGAGACAATCTCTTCAGCCACTGCTGACTGAGAGAGAAAGGACATGGGGGTAGGGATTGCTTTTTTAAAGGCCTTTGGACGGCACTATCAATAAATACAGCAATATTGTTATAAAAGCCTTTTCCAATGATGATTCAGCTTTTTTGATGTGTACTTTTAACCTCATGACCCTTTGTCATCTGGCAGACTGCTGTTTCAACATGACTGAAAACTCAGTTTACTAATAATCCCCAAATGCCATTTATTGAACTTCTTTGCAGAGCTTAAAAATCAATTACACATAGACCAGCTCATTCAGCCCTCACAGCAGCTAGGTGGAGCAGGTAGGATGTGTAGAATCAGTCCCGTGTGCAGAGAAGAAAGATAGAGAAGCCTAGGGAATTGTGATGCTTGGCATCTGTACTAACACCCGCCCTGTACCTCTACTCACTGCCCCTTCACTCATTTACTTATGGCAGGAACTCACTGTGTAGTTCTGGGTGATCTGGAATTGTTATGCAGATCAGGCTAGACTCAACTCACAGAGATCTACTTGTATCTGCATTTCTCAAGTGCTGGAATTAAAAGTCTAAGCTACTACCCCAGCACATTCCTATTAATAGTGGTATCTGACTTGGTCTTCTAAAAAGTGCTCAAATATGAAGAGTTAATTTAAAATTAGTATAAACATAAAATTCTGCAACTGAAATTCTGAGGGTAGACATGCATAGGTGCACTAGATGGCAGTTAACACAGAGATTTGGAGCACACAGTCCAAAAAGCACAGAGTAGGACATGCAAATTCTCTTTGTCAACGCTCTGGTATCTTCACAGAAGATGGGGTACAAAGCTTATAAAAGCCACAGTGGTGAACTACTTTAAGGAAACAGGAATTTCTGAACAAACAGACAGGTGGCCATATGAACTCTGAGGAGTCATGACGTCATGCTCAAGACCTGCACTAGCTCAAGGCAGGCAGACTCCCAGCGTGGAGAATGGGAAATGGAAACAAACCTGGTTGAGAAGCTATTGGCCTTCATAGCTGCTGGGTGGGGGAGAGTCCGTTCTATTTAATGCTGTGACTCCTTTGGCCTCATCTCCAGGGGTGGCTGGCCAGCACAAACTGGATGCAGTAGGGTGGAGGCAGGGTAGAATCACAAGAATAAAGTTGGGTAAATGGGGGGTGGGGGTGGGAGAGACCTGGGAAGAGGATGGATGGTGAATGTGATCAAAATACACTGAGTGACATTCTCAGGTAATTAAGGAGAGCATTTAATATAGGAAAATAAATTGATATAAATTTTCACAGGGGTCAGGTCATCCAATGGCTTTGCTTCACACACTTGGACTCCAAAGAACCTGTGGTTCCTATACTGTAAATCAACTTCATTGTCAGTGAAAGATTTTAACTGTTTATGCACAAGTCAGGAAGAGTATGTTTATGATCATATATAAGTGATTGTCTCTATTTCTGTCTTGTGATCTGAGAACCCATTTCCCATCCTAGCTGAGTGTCAGGAGTTTCTCAGGAACCTTTGGTACCAGAAACTGACATACGTTATATACAAGGAACTCTTTACACTCTGCCCTGTCACTAAGACATCTTGGGTGTGATCTGTTGTTTCAAATTACCATGCCTATGTACGTGGGCTAAGATGTCTTTCCCTATCCTTAGACTTTACCTAGATGAGACCCATGTCCCTCAACCTTAGAGTTCAGTTGAGTGCAAGGAGGCACAGCCAACCTTGGAACATAATCCTATCTCTTTATAGGAAGCACGGTACCGTTTCCCTGACATGGTCTGTAAGGTTCTGTACCAGAATCTAGCCTTTTTCTGGGAATCTCTATGTGGATTTCAGGCCTGTTGTTCATATTCTCAGCATGTCCTTACCCACAGTGACCTATAATTCTGTCTAAATCGCTATTACCCATGAGTTTATTTATAGAAAACCCCCAGCTGTTGCCTCCTGTCTAATCCATTGTCACCCTAATCTCTTCCTTGTGTAAGGCCATCTCACCAAGTCCTCTGCCCTCCTTTACCGTTATCCTTAGAGTCTCTACCGGCATTCATTGTCTGTGCCCTGGGAGCCACATGGTCTTGCCTGCACTGGATTTTGGGCACACATGCTTTTATTTCAGCTTAGAAGTAGCACTCATTACCCTGTCCATGCCTTTCATGGTCCTTGGTCCCTTTATTTCTTCAGCTGTTATTTCACATTAGCCTAAATTCAAACCAACCCTTAAAGGAAGGGAAACGGCAGTGCCAGTGTCGTGTCGGTGTCATTAGAACTCAAGACTTCGTAGTGTCCAAGAGCTAGATAGGCCTGTCTTCAGAGACCTTTCTTTTTTCATTGAAAATAGTTTTCATTCCCCTTCCTCGTCTCCTCCTAGGTGTTCCCCACCCATCCAACTCCACATTTTGTTTCTCTTTCTTTAGAAAACATACTGGGGAGGGAGGGAGGGAAGAGAGAGAGAGAGAGAGAGAGAGAGAGAGAGAGAGAGAGAGAACAATATGAGACAATAAAAGAAATCTATAAAAATACCAATGAGTTGGTTTGTGTTGGGTATGAGCCTACCTTTATGTATGGGTAACATGAGACTTTTTCTTTGCAAGCAGTTGTCAGTTGGGGGTAGCTTCTTGGTTAGAGTAGTGTCAGGAGCTCATGTCCACTTCCCTCTCTCGGTGCTTGGTTTTGAACCTGTGCAGGCGCTGTGCCTGCAGCCACAGTCTGAGAATTCATATGTTCATCAGTCTGTTGTATCTGGAAGACACTGTTTGTTTTGTACCCTCCGTCTCTTCTGGCTCTTACAATCTCTTTGCCCTCTCTTTTACAGAGATCTTGAGTCGTGAGGGAGGGATTTGATGGAGGCCTCCCATTTAGGAGTGAGTGTTCCAAGTCTGTCAGGCTGTACACATTGTCCAGTGTGGGTCCCTGTTGGCTCTCATCTGCTGTAGGAGGAAGTTGAAGCCCTGCTTTTAAGAGAAGCATTTTGGCCTGGGCTAATGATACAGATAGTAATCATAGGAATTTAAAGTAACATTATATAGCATGGGCAAGAGAGAAATGAAAACCAGAAGAGAAATGGGGTGGGGAACAAACTCCTAGCTTTTCCTAAAATCAGAAATGAGACAAGGGTAGCTGTTCTCTCCTCCTTATACCATAAATGCTCAGAGACTTAGCTACAGAAATTGGACAAGAGAATGACATAAGACTGTAGAGTCCTAGGAGGAAACTCTTACATCTATAAGCACAGGATGCAAAAGCCAACAACATAGTAGTCTTCATGTACACCAACACTGTTCTGTCAGAGAAAGTGGGGGAAAGCCCACTCATAGTAGTTCCTCCAAAACATAACCAAAGATGTGAACGATCTCTACAAGGAAAAGTTGAAGACACAGAAAGGTGTGGGACAGTAAAACCGTGCCAGGAAGCTTGGTGGGTAGAGCAGATAGATTGAGACCCAGAGACTCAGGGGGCACACACCGGAGACTTGGGCAACTCCCAGCTCCCTGACAGATTCCTGGCCTGGAACACATGGCACACTCCCTATAAGGAAATGTGACCTGTAGTTACCGAGGCTCAGAACAGAATTCTCTATGCTAATGAGGTACCTAGAGTCCCTGAGGGCTTAACCAATAAGCTTCCCTTTCCAGACATTTCTCCCTGCAAATGGTATTTAATCTTGGTTCAGACCCTAGAAGGCAGTATGCATCCACTTTCTGCCATGAACAGTCAACAGAGTTTAGAACCGTAGACTGTCTGTGTCATCAAGGTCCACTGTGGGGAGCCATGGAGAAGGCATTTGCCCACAAAGCTGCAGCTTAATTCTCCTCTAGAAGACTTCTCTGAGCTCCCCACTACAACCCTACAACGAACGGCCACCAAGCTAAGGACAGTCACTCCCTGAGACAAGACAGAGTTCTCCACCCCAACCCCGGCCCAGGCTAGACACTGCTCTCAGCCTGCAAGTCCACTGACTCCATTCTCAGCTCTTCTGTGACTCCCAGCTGTGTCTGGATATCCAAGAGTCAGAACCCATGGCTCCGCCTTTATTGCAGGCCCGGGGACCCGAAAACCAGCTCTGACTTTCCCACATCTCAGACTGCGCTTTCCCACCCCTGGAGCAGTGTTTCAGTGCTTCCCTGGAGCCCAGCACCCTCCTGGTGCCATACCCTGAGGAGGGCGGGACTTGAACCCACAGAAAGGAATAGAAAGAAGATGCTAAATAGTGAAAAGAATTCCCATGTTCCTATATTGGCCGTGGAGGTGGCTCCACTACTAGAATTAATCTACATATTTAATGTGGTGCCCAGGAAAATTCCAATGATATATTCTATAGTTGGGGGGGGGGGGAATCCAATAATGGAATCACAAAAGACCATGAATAGCCAAAGCAATGCTAAGTGGTAACAACATAGCCAGAGATATCTAAAGTCATGTGATCTCCCAGAAGATAAATTAAATCCAGAAGATAAAATAACTTAAGTAGACCTGTTACAAATTTAAACTATTAACAAGCTTCCCAACAGGGGAAACAAGAAAAGGAAGTCCAGGTCCAGAATAACTACTAAGTTCTTATCAAACTTTTAAGGAAGATTTAATAGCGATTCTTCTTAACTTCTTCCATAAATAGAAGGTAAAGAAGCACTAGAAAATGTCATTTAACAAAACCACTATTACCCTGATAGCAAAATTAGGTAAAGGACAGCAAATATATAGACCAATTTCTCTGAAAAACATGGATGCAGAATTTCTTGGCAAAAAACTTGCAGACCCAGTTCAGGAATACATTAACAAGACCACATAGCAAGACTAACTAGCCTTCAGCCTAGAGATGCAAGGTTGGTTCACCACACATAATAAAATGCAGAAATGTAGTACACCATATAAACAGACTAAGGTCAGAAACTGCAGAATCATCTCAGTTGATGCTTTTTTTGCCTCTGACATAATCCAGTATGTTGAAGCCCTGGAGTTGTTAGGAATGAAGTCTATAAACAGCAAACCTATAGCCAAGATAGTACTAATCACATTTTTGTTTTAATTAAATGTGTTGGTTAAAAAAAAAAAAAAAAAAAAAAACTTATAGGCTTGTCTTTGGAGAAGGGAAAACAGAATGTTGTAAAGTAACTCCCTCTATAAAATCAGTGCCAACTGACACATTCTGTATGTAGGGCCAGAGCCGTCATAGGCAGTGTTAGGGATGGGACCACAGGGTAAGTGCTGTACCGCAGAGTTGTGTCTTCAGTCCCAGGTTCTTTGTTGAGAGGGCCAGATAGTGAGTACTGTAACTTGGTAGGCTGGAGCCACTTCATGATGCCAGCATGGTACAGAAACAGCCTGAGAGAGGGGCGAAGGGGCTGAGTGTTCCAAATAAATAAATTAGATACTAAAATATAATTTTTCAAATATTTAATATCATAAAATATTATGATTTCACAACCATTTAGAAATACTAGAGCCATTCTTAGTGTAAAAACGCACAAAAATGAGCATCGCTTGCTGGTGCCTGTGGACTAGCATGCGCATATTACTGAGTTCACTCAGTGTGCATACTGTGTTCAGACCTGCCTGCAACATTTCTTTTCTTTTTTTTTTTTTTTTTTTGTGCGTGAGTCTTTTGCTTACTTGTATGTCTGTATGTCTGTGTACCACATACATGCCTGGTGGTCACAGTAGTCAGAAAAAAGCTTTGGGTTCCCTGGAACTGGAGTTATGAGTGGTGTGAGATACCATGTGGGTGTTGGGAATTACATCCAGGTACTCTGGAACAATAGTGCTCTTAGCCATTGCATATTCGCGTGCTTTCTCTCTCTCTCTCTCTCTCTCTCTCTCCCTCCCCCCCCCCTCTCTCTCTCTCTCTCTCTCTCTCTCTCTCTCTCTCTCTCTCTCTCTCTCTCTCTCTCTCTCTCTCCTAGCAGATTTTTTAAAAGATGTGTTATTATTACAAACATGAATGAAGTCTTGCGTATTTCATAATCCGTGCTCGTTACTCAAAATATCGGAACTTATCACAATTACTTTCTACATCAGTCAGATTTAAGAAGTTGTCCTTAAGATACAAACGTTAATTTGAAGTAATGCTCTCTAGAAGGTTTCAGTGTGTTTCTTTGACTCTTTGTGTCCAGGTAGAGTTAAGCAAACTCCACTATACTGCGCTGTTCCATGCAGTGAGCTGGAGACAGAGCGAGCTCACTTTCAGTATTTACTGGGTAAATAAAGCAGTGTTGAGGTTCTCTGCCGTATAATTCTTACCAATCGAAATGCATTGCTTTACAAAGCACTAACGTACAAGATGTGGCTTACCTCTACTTGCAGCCGCTTCCTGCTGGATTGCTCTCTAAGTCGAATCTAAATAAGCTCTGTGGTAAAATGAGCCAAAGGAAACAAGACACGAGGAGAGAGACTGTACACTACAGCTCTCCGTTTGTTTGGGAATTTGAAAACAGCAGATCGATAATGCTTAGAGATGATTGTGTAACGAGATACTGATGAAAGCATAAAGAGTGGAAAAACATGGTTTTCATAAAGCTTTCTGTGGAGACGTCACCTCTGAAACAGGAACTCAGCTGCTCGCACCGGCTGCTCGCACCGCCTTGTTACAGTCTGCTCACTCCATACTCTGTGTTTTATTTTTCAAGTCTCATCTCAAATTTTATAATTCAATCATTTTCAACAGCTATGTTCAAAAGAAGTTTTACAACTTTAATCTTAATAATCTCAAGAAAAAGCAGACATGCTATGTCATAAAATAACTATTAGTGACTAGTTTGTACCCTATAAATCTAACTTGAGTTGATAATATGGTCCATTACCTGCTAACTGCACAGAGTATTTTTCATTTTACACTCTTCAGTTACTTTTTAGTGAAGTGTTAAAAAATATGAAGCTTTTCTCCTCTCTAAAATCGCACGCTGTCTGTCTGTTATTAGGGAGATAACAGCTCTTATAAATGTTTCAGTAAGCACTAAGTAGACAGTTATGTGCTCTCTCATTCCACGCTTATTTGCTTACTGTAATAAACTGATAAAATATGTGTGCTTTGTCTCTGTGTATCTACAGGCGTCATGAGTCACATAGATTTCCTTTAGAAATAATGTTGTGGCTGCAGAATTGATTGCTTATTTTCACAAACCATCTAAAGGTACACGAACGACTTTTATTATTTAAACACGTGCCGGGGAAAGATTTGTGGGGATCATCTCACTGCTCCGTGAGGCTTTTGTTCTCCTCCGTCTGGGGAAGCGTTTGATTCTAGTGTCACTGCAGCCGGTGAGCTAGTTACATCCTCAGGAATCCCAGTGAGGACGGCCATGTCATTTGCTTATAATATGGCAAACATTGAACTTTTAGAACATTCATCATTACCAAATTAAAACCAGTGTTTTCAGGGCTGGAGAAATAGCTTAGCACTTAAGAGTACTAGCTGCTCCTCCAAAGGACCCCAGTTCAGGGCACAATGCCCAGCACCCACATGGTAGCTCACAACTGTCTGTAACTCCAGTTCCAGAGCTCTTAAACAGACGTGTCGACAAAACACTAGTGCACATAAAATATAAATGAATAAATCATTTTTAAAAAAACCTAGTGTTTTCCAGTACTATTTTTTTGATCCTGTCTTGGGTGGTACAGATTTTATTAAAATCATTTCTTACCTGATCTATATGTTTCTAATGTTTTTTCATAGAACTCCTTCTCGTCAATAAATTGTTCTTTGTATACATGTTTAGAAATAGTTTTTTCTTATGTTCATGTTATTATATATATTTGTATGTATGCACATGTAATAGAAATAATTATATTTAATGGAAATTTAAGTCATTTCCTAAAACTAATAAATTTTGATGCTGACTCCACTGATCACCCTACTGCTCCAATAGGCCTGTAATATTTTTAGGAAATTTTTGCATTTGAAGACTTAGCATCACATCAAGTATAGTTATAACTAATGTTAGACATGGATTATTAGAAATGCTATAATACTTAAAATGGTTAAGGTTATGCTTTGAGTTATGAAAATGGGTAAAGTTATGTTTTAAAGTAAGGACTAAGTAGGAAGCCAGCTACTAAACATAGTAAATTAAATAGTTTGTTCTGACCGTGCTGGGCATGTGGTGCAGACCTTCAGGGGCAGGCAGATGGATCTCTGTAAGTTCCCTGCCAGCTTGGTCTATGAAGCAAGTTCCAGGCCATCCAGGGCTACACAGAGACCTGTGTTAAAATGAAGGAAGTAAGGGGGAAGAGGGGACATAGAATCAAGTGACAAAGGGAAAGGACAAGGAAATAGGAGAAGATAAAAATTCTAAGGTTCTTTAGGAAGGTGACTTCGGAGCAGAGGCACCTCAGAGCTGGCCCAGATGAATATGTGGGGACGGAATGACAAATGCCGTGGGCATATAGCAGAAGTGTGACTGCTGTGTTAAAGAAGAGGACATCAGGCGACTGGTATAGAGTGAGCAGTGGTCTCAAGAGTTAGAGGAGATGACGTCATCGGGGACTTGACAGCCTTAGTTTTCTTCTGGGCCTTTGTAGAGAGTTTTTACTTGTACTCTTCAAGGAACTGGAGGGTTTGAACGGGAGTGGCATGGTGACATGGTGCTACCTTATTTTAATGGTGTGGTTCTGCCTGCTGTGTTCCAGCTGAACACACGTGCTCGGTGGGACTCAGGAACAGAAGCCAGAAGACCAGTTAGACACTGGGATGGTTGGGGCACCCGTGGAAACAACAGGGCTGTAGTTGTAGTTGGTTCACTCAAGTGGCTGGGTTCTCTCCTGTCTCCCTGGGTGTCAGGCCTGCCTGCACTGAGACTCTGAGCCTACCTCTGTTGTGGCTTTTACCACACCGATTGGTTTACTTAGTTCCTGAACACTTTGTATTAGAGTGCTGAGTATCATGGTCAGCAAAGTGTGTCAATAAATGTGAAATGAAAGAAAGTAAATGAATGATTAGCAATATTAATTGCTGCTTTGGGCTTGAATTAACGGTATCCTTCTTAGAAAGCCCTGAGATAGCTCATGCATGAGCATGAATCTATGGAGAGAGAGCTTTGGAGCCCAAAAAAATAAATGGCTGCTGAAACTATAATGCACATTCTCAATAACCTAAAACCTTGTAGCTGGCCCTGCTCTTAAAGATGTCCACCCCTTCCCAAAGTGCCAAGCTGACTAAAGATGCTAAGTGCAGCAGTATGCTGAAGCGCTCCTCTCCAGCCTCCTGGTCCCCCTGCTTTCTGTCTTACAGTTTCAGCTTTCACTCCCCACATTGTGCGCAGCTCGGCCTTTATGGGCTTCCAAAAGAGTGAAACTGCCTACGTCAGCATCTCCTGAATGACTGTGATGGGCACATCTCAGACATGGTGTAGGTCAGAAGTGACGTGCTCCGTCTCCAGCTTGTTATCTAATTAAGACAGTCAACATGTGGCACTAGGAAATACCACTGTCAGCTGAAGGCTTGTGCTTAGGTTGGTTGTTGTAACTCTAGTGCTATGTGTGTGCCCATGTGTACACCCAACCACTTAATGTTATAGTCACCCTTCTGTCGTGGAGTGTGTTCACACTGAGCATTGGTGTTTGGGTCTGTGCTAAACAGCATCTGAAAGCTTATAGCAAGATTTAACTTTCTTCAACATTAAAATATTCTTTAGAAATGGTTACTTTTGAGATACAGTCTTGCTCGGTATCACAGGAAGAGCCCAGACTTGGGACTTTATTATCTGAGCCTCCAGAGTTGTGCTCCAAGAAGGGGAAGCTTTGAACACCAGTGCTTGCCAGGCGTTTTGAGGTCCTATGTGGGATCGTTAGCCCTGTAGGAAATCAAAGTAAAACTAATGGCAGACCATTTGCTACTGTCATCAGAAAGGTTAAGTGGAGACATTGGTTTAATGGGAAGAAAATTCTGAACAAAATTTGGGATTTAAGCAGCATTTTAAAAAATATATGTTGCAGATAAATTGACAGAATTTTACAGAGGTTACTTTAAATTATAATGCTGGTTAACCTTTTATAGAATCCTGTTTTAGTGGTGAATAGTAGGATGTTTTTGTTATGTATTATCAGATATTTGTGGCCGGCCTGGTGTGCTTCAGTCCCCAGGTTTTGAAAGGAAAGATGGCTAGCCTATGCTTTTATCAGACAGCGTCTCTCTTCTTCTCTCCCTCCCTCTCCCTCTTTCTTTAATTTGCTGCGTGTGATTTCAGTTGAAATACAATTAAGGAAAGAACTTTGCTGAAATCTACATTCAGTGGAAGTATAAAGAGACGGTTTCCTGAGAAAGCGCTGAAGGGATTTCAGTGATGACCGTCTGATCTCAGAATAGGTGCCTTAGCTGTTTGTCTTGGCACTGTGGCAGAGCTCCACACAGAAATGCTGGTAAAGCAGAGCGGCCTCTGGCTCGGGGAGTAAGCAGACAGAGTCACGGTGGGAAGCAGACAGCAACGCTTGTCTGGGCTCCTCCAATCAGGTAGGATTCCTTCCTCAGGTAGCCCAGGTGTGTCTCCCGGGTGACTAGTCCCCTCCAGTTGACCGTGAACATTTATCATCATGGTAGGGAAGGTCATTTTACTCAGGAAACCAAAGAATGAAGCCAGCCTAAGCTGGAGTTGACAGTGGAAGAAGCTCGGGAAAAGGTGCTGGAGGCTCGCGGGTTCCAGGCAGGCGTGGGCTACCCAGTGAGAAGCTGTAAGATAAGTAGTCAGGACTGAAGAGGAAGGCACGTGATGTTAGGAATGCCATGTAATTGAAACCTCCAAGAAAACTAACCATAAAACTCCAAATCCAGTTATAAAGTCTCCAAGAGGGCCATAGATGGATTGTTTAGGTTAAAAAGTAAAAACATAGCTCACAGTCTTTACAGGAGGAAAGTGCTTACATGTGCAAGGTGTGAGGCCCACATCCATCTCACTGCGCTTTCAACAGTAAAGCCAGAGGATCCCAAGATCTAGGCTACCCTACATTGTATACTGTGACCCTGTCTTCCCAGTCCCAAAAATATGTGTATTGTATGACTGGTTATCTTTTTATCTACTACTAAAATATTTTAATACATACCTGCAAGTAAAGTAAAATGATTGTGGGGTGGGTTGGTTTGGGTTTTTGTGAGACAGTGTTTCTCTGTGTAGCCCCGGCTGTCCTGAAACTTACTCTCTGTAGACCAGATGGGCCTCAGACTAAAGAATCTGCCTCTGCCTCCCCAGTACTAGGACTAAAGGTGTGTATCAAAATGAAGTTTTAATGCTGCTTTGAGGCACTGAGCGTGTAATTTCACTGTCTGGTGTCGTCTAACGTTTATGTTGTGTTTTCTCCAATACCTTAGGGCAAGCACATGTCAGGAACACTGGCTTGTTTTGTAGAAGCCGTGCTGACTGTCCTTCCTAACTCCTCTGCCCTCCTCCACGTGCCCAGGTCAGCACACCTGTCTTCGTGCCAACAAAAGCACACGAGCTGCTTCACCGAATGCGAGGGAAAGGACTGGCCGCCCACTACTGCTTCCCAAGACAGCCTTGCATCTTCGGGGACAAGATGGTCTCTGTACAGATAACCCTGACTAATACTTCTGACAGAAAGGTAGAAAACATCCACATAGGAGAGAAAAGACTTCCTGGGGGCATGCAAATGCACGTCTTTCATCCAATAGGTAATGTTAAGTCTTGTTGGAATCTTGGTTGCTAAATGTTTTCACTTTTAAAGCAGAGTTTCTAAAAAAGATAAAACACATCGTTACTTACTGCCTGTGAGGGTGCGCAGTGTGTGTGTTTGTGAGTGACTGGGTCTTCCCTGTCATCCTGTGCAGGGATTCTACCCCTGGGCTATATCCCAGTCATTTTTTTAAAACTGAATTTATCACGTGAGAATGTATTTCTCTTCCCTTAGTGAATCGGGTCTCAGCAGTCATACCCCAGTGATGAGAGGGCAGGTCTGTCCTGTCTGCACCAGCTCCCTTCACCCCTTCTGTTCGTTCAACTTTCTTCCCCAGCTCATCGTAGATAACTTACTGTGTCCTAACAGTACGTAAACAGTCTTTGAATATAGTGCCCCTCACAGCTCCAGACCCTCTCATGTTCCTTCTACAATCCATAAATTGAGAAGTAAGGGTCGCAGGATGTGTTCTGTTGTCTCCCTGTTCAAGCACAGGACACTGAGCACTGTGTGTTCATACTTATCTCTGGTTTTAAATATCCTTGATCTGTTACCGCCATTTACAATCAAGATGTTTTCTTGCTCAAAATACAGAAAAGGGGAGCCTCGTTTTTCTTTCCATAAGGCATAAGAGGCAGCGGCAGTGACCCTTGTTCCTGCATGCAGGAGGCAGCTTCCACTGGGCCCATGACCTCCCACACAGCATGCCCTTCCCAGGTGCCTAGCAGAGGGTCGGTGTCTTTTGTTGTACCCTTGGCATTTTTAACCATTTTCAGAAAATATTTTTGCTTTTACGAGTAAACACAACCCTGAGGTGTAGTTGGAAGAAGCTTCAGGCAAAGTCTTCTAAAAGGGTGATGTAAGTTTTGTGGTCTGGGGTGTATGTGAAACCCCAACAGCCTCACATAAGCCCAAGCCCTACGTGAAATGGAGGCAGGAGGGCCAGAAGTTCAAGGTCACTTTCAGCTATTGGAGAGCATTCTTAGCCACTAGACTCTCTAAAAGAAACAGAAAGGGAAGAAGATTTCTGTCATGATCGCCTTGATATATCAGCTCCGTGTTCTAACATCGGAGGGATACAGCTCTTGGCACAGAACAGAGTTTCCCTCCTCACATGCTGCCCATCACTCACTGTCCCACTTTCTTCATCCGAGCCCTGGCTCTGTGAGGCTTTTTGTAAACAGCATCATGCTTTGTATGTGTGATCTTTCTTACAAGAGAAATGACGCATTGGAGTTACTGAACACAAGGATTTTATACTGATAATTAAGAGAACTTAGATAGTTACTCTGTTCTAAGTTTTCCCAGATTATTTTGCATTACTTAATATATTGCCAAGGAATTACAGAATATACCAATTTGTGATCTTTTTTCTTTTCTCTTTTTACTTCTTGCAATCTAGCCTTTTTACCTGGTTTAAAAATTAGTTTAGTTAAGCCGTGTCGAGTGGCTGATGTACGGGCTGTCTGGGTTGGAAATGTTATCCAAAGGTTAAAACAGTAGAGCAGTATTAATGCTTCCTTTGGCTGGCATAATGAGTCGATGAGCTGACCTTTTATTGGCCTATATAGAATAGAAGAAATAAATACAGTAAATTTCACAGTATGACGCTAATGCGGCACTAAAATATGAACACCGTTGCCTCAGTACTACTTGTAGGCTTTTTGTTCTGAGGAAAATTTTTATGGCTATGATATTTCATTCATTTGGGGGCATTGATTGAATGCTTTTAAGATAAAGAGTTCTTTTCCATGTGTGTGACACGGCCCAGATCCTACCAGCAGTAGATTACAGCCAGTTACAGTATCTAATTACCCTCAAAATCATCTCAAGAATGCAACAAAACCACATATTTTGTTTTCATGTTTTTGTGGGGGAAAAAAGGGGAATCAAGATGTTTTATTCAGCAAATGTGCGTCCATCAAAAGGGCCCAGAAATGTTATTCCTAGTCACCAATCTGCTATATATTTCCTTAAAATCTCTGAGTTTTGCCCTTCTTTTAACAGGGAGATGGATTCCTTATAAGAACAGTAGGGCTGATCTGCCTAATTTTCCAAAGATATTAAGAAGACAAAGGATTGTCCTGTGGGCTAGGGGGAGGGCAATAAGGATTCACATTCGACCATTTTCAGTGCACAACAGCAAGTCTAGATCAGTGTCCAAGTGTTATAAAAAACGTTATATGGATAATTTTATGCTGATCATTTTGTTCTTGAAGCGTTCACATAGTAAAACATGCCGTTGATCATGCCCTGTCCTCCAGAATTAGCACAGCGCAGCCTCAAGCTCATTACCCTAGCACTCACAGCAGAGTCACACAGTGTCAGAGGGCTAGCAGTGTGTGTACTGTGGAGGCTCGGGATTGTGAGTGCAGTCGTGAGAGTTGGCAGGATTGGCTAACCTCTGTGCTGTATGATACAAACAAGTGTACAAAAACCATGGTGCTTATAGTGCAGAAAATGGTGTTAGGGATTCAGGACAGGATAGCTGGGCGATGGCTCAGAAGTAGAATCTTTTCATGCCTGGGCTTCATCTTCTGTGTGGGAAGGAGAAAAGAATAGCCTTAAGCAATGAGACTGACAGCTGTGAGCTCAACATTATTGCAACTCTAGAAAAGATGGTCGTAAACATGGATATTTTGTGAGCATGTGCGTGCATGGTTGTGTGCATGAGAGAGACAGAGAGACAGAGAGATTACAGACTATGACAGAAAGGGGACACTGGTGGGAAGAAGAGATCTCTTAAGAGATGTCTTGGTTGATATTCTGTTACTGTGCTAAGATCCCACAACCAAAGCAACTTACAAAACAAAACACTTAGTTTGGAGCTCACAGTGCCAGAGGATAGTAGAACCCATGACCATCATGGTGGGGAGCATGGTAGCAGATGTGCAGGCAGTGATGCTGAGTGAGAGTTTACATCTTATCCCCACATTAGGGGCAGAAAGAGAGAAAGAGCTAACTGGTGATACTGTGAGCTTTTGAAACCTCAAAGCCCAATCCCAGTGACACACTTCCTCCAAGAAAGCCACACCTTCTTATCCTTCCCAAATAGTTCTACCATGAAGGGACCAGTTATTCAAATAGAAGAGCCTATGGGGGCCATTCTCATTCAAACCACAGCAGGGAAAGGCAAGGAAAGTTAGTGGGTAGTAGAATTTATGTAACATAAAAACAGGAGAGAGGACTGTTTGAAGGATTGAAGCAGACCAGCAGAATAAAGGCAGTTGCAAGGGGAAGGCAAATGGACAGACCAATATAATGACATGATCCATGAAAATGCTATGGAAACCCACCACTGATACAGTAATTAAACAGTGAACTTTAAGGATACGGAAGAAAGCATCTCAAACAAATAGATGCAATGCGTCCATTGGCGAATGTTAGCTTTCCTCTAATGTTCTTAGTTTAAATCTCTTATGAGCCAAAATTAAGTTTGTCTTTTGGCATGAATGGCCGAGTGTTTGGTGGTTCTCTTTCCTTTTCCCACATCTTCCATGTCTTAATGTGTAACTTTCTCTCTCTCTCTTAGACTCTCTGGAGCCTGAGGGGTCTGTTACTGTCTCAATGGGTATTGACTTCTGTGATTCTACACAGACGGCCAGTTTCCAGTTGTGGTAAGTTCAGTTCTGTTTACATTGCCTGTCAGGACAAAGGATGTAAAGCTGGTCTTCCAAATGCTTTCTGTAAGACAGAACTTAAGACATGCTTTGTTTGGCGGTGTAGACCTGCCATGGAAGAGCTGCGTATACGCTGGGTACTGTATGGGCATTCTTATGCTTCTGATGCACCTGCCCTTCAGTGTGCTGCACACCTGCCTTTCTGTGTGCTGCACACCTGCCCTTCAGCGTGCTGCACACCTGCCCTTCAGCGTGCTGCACACCTGCCTTTCTGTGTGCTGCACACCTGCCCTTCAGCGTGCTGCACACCTGCCCTTCAGCGTGCTGCACACCTGCCCTTCAGCGTGCTGCACACCTGCCCTTCAGCGTGCTGCACACCTGCCCTTCAGCGTGCTGCACACCTGCCCTTCAGCGTGCTGCACACCTGCCCTTACAGCGTGCCATGCACAATTGAAAAAAAAGGGGCTATTACTAGGTTTTTTCATTTTAATAATATAATTTTAGAAAATCAAGGAGATATGATCAGTTTGATAATATTGCTGAGGCAGGCTGTCTATCATTCTGAGACACGGTGAGTTTCCTGAATAGAATATCACTGGTTCTGAGCCTTTTCTAAAACATTTTCCTCCTTTTATGTTAATTTTACAAACTGCTTGAGGACATTTATAAAGTTGATTAAGACGTCATAACCACACATTACTGGAATTGTCCTAGTTTCAGACTTAGGCCCATGTATAGTGTGTATGCAGGTGGACTCCACAGGCCGTTGGGAAGCCAGAGCAAAGCAAGCGCAGCTCTGAGAGCCACCCTCAGATTCCTTCTTATGTTTTCTGATACGGCATCTGTCTGGTTTTTTTAAGTGGAAGTTACTTGTCTTCTTTTTTTTTTTTTTAGGTATTTTATGTATCTCAGTTTTAGCCAGCTTAGGATAGAATTTGTCAGGATTTAAAATTTGCAACTCAGGACCAAAACACTTTAAAGTAAATGTGTAGGTGAGATGTACCAACCCTTTTTCTTTGTCATTTCTTCCGAGACTCAGGCCCAGTGTCATTTCTGTCGAGAGCCGGCAGTGAGGAGCAGGAGCAGTGCAGCATGCCCATTGATTTTATGCAGATCATCACCTTTATGTTTTGGGAGGTCTACTTTATTAGTGATATATAAAAACTGATTACTTTTCCCAACACTGCCTAGTAATTGTTTATTATTTTTCTATTAGACAAACAACACAGATCAATATGACTGAACACAGGCTATGAGTAACACTACCCTAAATAGATTTGCTCCCAACACCAGAGGTATATTCATTTTAATGATCCCAACAATGTGAGCCCAATGACAAAGCTTGCACCAAACTAGGCCAAAATTAAAACCTAAAAAATTCCTTTATCTTTCCAGTTTACAACCAATTCTGTTCTTATTTTTCCAGTTTTGTCTTAATTACAGGACTTTTTTTTTAATAGTTTCTTGGACCATGTTTGCATTTTGTCTTCTACAGCTAGCCAAGACCTTGTAGGGAGAAGCACACCCAGTAGTGCTTGCTTTGTGCCCTACACGGGGCAATGTGGATGGACGGTTTTCTTTCAGCGTCTCTCAGGTTAATTTTAGGAAAATAACAGATGTATCTTACACTGCAATTAGCTCTCTCATATAAACACTTTTGTTAATACATCTTCCACAGTGAAGCTACAAATGACTAAGTTATTTTATATTTCATCTTGCACAAGCGCATGCTAGATCAAAAATTATTTCTGGTGTGTTTCAGAAAGAGCACTTTGTCTTGCCTCAAGTGTAATTGATCCTGAAGCAGCGTAATCACAATTACTCACTTTCTTAATTGGCCTGCCCAAAATCAGAAAATGGAAACCGATCGGCAGCGTTTGAATCAATAGCTTCATCGTAGTGGTTGTGGGGGAGGGAGATGGTGGTAATGCGGGGATCAATTGGTCTTAGGTGCCAGTCACCGCTGCGCCTTGTGCATAGTAAGTGGCACCTTTGGCTTCGTGGTGTGCTGTAGTCTTGGATGAAAAGAAGGAGACTGAGGATGGCTGCCGTTGCTGTTTTATTTCGCCTGAAATACATTATGAAAGTCAGTGTATAAAACGATGCTGATAAGAGCATGTTCGATACAAGCCTTGGGAAAGAAATGCTGCTGCTGTACTTGGACGAGAAGATGGGTGGATGGAGTGAGGACATGATTATACATGGTCAGACTTACGTATTTTATAAAAGCCTCTCTTACTTTGCATTTCAAATCATTGCCCAAACAATTTCTTGATTAAAAAACTCAATTGAAAATATATGATACCCATACATCTAGCTCTTTAGAGTGAATACTGCACAAACAGTTCCCTGTCTTGGTGGTGAGTGGGTAGGACTGTGTCGAAGATAATACAGTGTGGCTGAAGCTAACTACAGAACACCATTTGCTTCCACTGTTTTTGTCTAAAATCCACTAACAAGAAAAATCCATTCTTTAGAAGGCGAGCACAGAGTCAGATGATGGTGTGCACACCTTTAGTCCCAGCACTTGGGCAGCAGAGGCAGGTGGAGCTCAGAACTCAAGATCAGCCTGGTCTACAAAGTGAGGTCCAGGACAGCCAGGACTACACAATAAAACTGTTTTTTAGAAAAACTAACTAACTCGAGCAGTGCCTTGGAGGTCCTGTGAATCTGTGTCTTGCTTCAACAGTGTTTGGATGGAACAGACCCAGGGACTCCCACTTTATTAGCTTCCAGCCGCCTTACAAGTCTCTCTAGTCGCAGCCTCTGGGACCACCTGCTCACCACCTTCGGCTCCTAGGACTAGCCAGCAGTCTCTTTGAGGACTAGCCGTTACCTCTCAGATTTGTCAGAATTATTCCACCAAAGTGGAAGCTGCTGTGAATCGCTGGTCAACTTGCACCTGTGGGCCTCCTACACTACCTCTCACTGGGCTTCAGTTTTGATTGGGATGACATGGCTTTGGAGGAGGGCATAGGCCACTTCTGCAAATTGGCCAGGAGAAATTCGAGGGCACCAAGGGTCTCCTCAAGTTGCACAACGATCATGAGAGCCATTCACTCCTCCAGGATGTGCAGAAGCCATCTCAAGATGAGTGGGGTAAAACTCAGGAGGCCATGGAAGCCGCCTTGGCCCTGGAGAAGAACCTGAACCAGGCCCTCTTGGATCTGCATGCCCTGGGTTCTGCCCACACAGTCCCGCATCTCTGTGATTTCTTGGAAAGCCATTTCCTGGATAAGGAGGTGAAGCTCATCAAGAAGATGGGCAGCCACCTGACCAACTTCCATAGGCTGGCAGGGCCACAGCCAGCGCAGGGATCTCTGGGCGAGTATCTCTTTGAGCAGCTCACAAGCACCCCTAGGAAGCGCTCCAAGGGCTCTTCTGCTCTGCACCGCCGCCTCGGGACCTCCACCTAAATGAACCTCTCATGCCACTAGGCAGCTTTGTAACTGCCCCAGAGCCTATTTCATGTCTTGGACCAAGTAAAAATAAAGCTTTTTGAAACAAAAACAAAAAACAGAAAGAATGAATGAATGAAAGAAAAGGAAAAGTAAATAAGATTAATTAATTAAGATAGGCATAGAAAGAGGCAGAAACACAGAGGAGGGAGTACCATTAGCTGACCAACCAGAAATTGCGAAAAATTATTAGCCATTAAGAAACAAATAGAAGCAGATGAATGCTTAATGAGACACTGAAAACCACAGACCAAAACACCTGTAAGATACACTTGTAACAGTAAAAACAAACCTGATGGCTATCAAGCCCAGAGTGGGAGTGTGCAAAGAAAGTTAGGAGGGTTAAGGAGGCCTTTCTGGAGTTACCGAGCTAGTGCAGCCCCTGACTTCCCTCTTCCCCTCTGAGCAGACACAGTCTGAGGTAAGGACAGTGCTGCAGAGACAGCGAGGCTGCCTCAGGACTTGTGGATGCAGCACAGCAGGGCCTAGGTTTGCTGGAGCAAGCGGGGTTGTTGAGGGACAGTGAAATGCAGTTCTGCCCTAGAAGGCAGTCTTCTCAGGGAGAGCAGCCTCAACCTGTGCTACCTTCCTGCCTCCTTGCTTTAGACCTGTGTAGCCAGACTATATCTTACTTGCTTAATGAGCACCTTACCCCAGAGAACAGGAGTCTAGTTTCTACCAGGATAGGAATTGCTAGCGTTTGTTAAGTAATTGCAAACACTTATAATTACAGATGTTTATACAAATTTGTTTAATTTACACATTGGTCCTTGTTATTGCCCTCAACTTAAAAGTTAGTAAACTGAGACATGGGGGGGGGGGGAGATATAGCTAATGTGTAGTTGAAGTTGGTGTGTTCTGTTACAAGAATAACTGCACAGTTGGAGATGACTGAGCTGTAGAGAGAGAGTTGAAAACTGCAGCTCACAAGAGGAAGCTGAAGGTGGATGCGGAGACGTGGACTTGGAAGGAGCAGATACGAAGGGAATGGGACAACTGAATCCTCACTCGTGCTCTGGAAGATGGCCCAGGGAGGAGCTGCCACAGAGAATAGAAGCTGTAGCTGCTGGAGACTGCAAAATAAAGGAGATGCAGAAAGAGAGACAAGAAACAATAATTCAGTTATGGAAAAGCATTTCTCTAAACAAGAAACACACAACTGCCAGATTGAAAGACCAAACAAGAAGAGAGCAGCTCAAAAGACTGCTTAGAACAGCTCCTTCGAAATAGAAGGACATCAGTATCTGATTCTCAGACAGCAGGGGTTCTCTTTGCCACTTAGAAACCCTCTGTGAAAGGTCACGCAGAGAAATGTTACAGTAGAATTCCCTTTCCGTCTGCTACAGAGACGGTGGACTAAGGGGACAGTGGGTGGAGATCTCACCTATAGCGTCTGTTGCTCTGTGAAATGTAAGTGCTGGTGTAATGTCAAAGTAAATGGAATCATAAACCAAACCCAGAACTCAACATGGACCAGTGTGAGGAGGAATATTAATCCTTGTCATGGTTTCTACGTGAATTGATTGGTGGCAAACAGAAAATTAAAGGTGGTTTAAAATATTAAAAATCTTACTAGTAACTCCAAACAAGGAAGGAAGGAAAAGAATTAAAGCACGGGTCCTTCTTAACTTGAAGTGGAAATAAATGTGCTAAATAAATGACAAACTAATGTAGCTGGGGGGCAGGGGCACACTTATCCTCTGTGTCTTCTGGAAGACAAGCAAACATCTCTAGCTAGAGTGCTAATAGCAAGGTAATGGTGGCCTAACAAAACCCTTCCCACCTCCAACTGGTGAGCTAGTGTTTGTTGCAGACACTCACAGGATCACAGTGGAGGGGTTGCTGACAGGCAGGAGCTCGGGATACAGCCGTAGCTGTGTCCCTAAGGAGCGGGAAAGCCCTCCTTCTCATGGTGAATGTCCATGAAAGCTGGGGCTGGGTGTAGCTTGGGGAATAGCCATGAATCTGTAACTTTCGGTCCCCTTAAAGTTTCTTGAATTTTCTAAGCCTTGGAATTGTCAGCTCCTGGGCCTCCCTCCTCCCTCAGGAGTAGCTCCACAGCAGCCTGCACACACTAGTGCAAGTCCTCTCACCTTTATTAAACAGCTAACGGATAAAATGCAGCTGTATTTATAGTAACCCTGCCTGAGAGAATGACAGGGAACTAAAGGAAAGGATGGTGTGTGTGTGTGTGTGTGTGTGTGTGTGTGTGTGTGTTTCTGATGGCTGGGCTAGGAAAGAATAACTGAACACAAAGGATACCCGTTGCAGTCTTACAACAGAATGTAAGTTATGTGTAAGGCAGAAACTCTTGTAAATGGTAGGGGAAGTTGACAAAGCTGTGGTGAGTTTAGTACACATCAGAAATGGTACCCAGTTAGTTTTAATAATTCAGTTACCAAAATATGTGCTTCCCCCCACACCCCCACACCCCCAAAAAACTCCTGAGGAGGACACCACTGGAGCTGTCCACAGTAGAAAAGTGGAACTTTAAAGATTAAAGAAAAAGGAGACAGATTTGAAAGGAAACGTAAAAAAAAGAGATTTAAAATAAAGCTATGTATAATTTTTACTATGTTGGGATGTTTATATGGAGTTAATTTATTCATAGAAAAATATAAATCGGAATTAAAAGCCTAACTGTACTAGAACATCACAGGAAGTATTTCTATTACTAAAAGTTTTCTAGAGAAAGTAAGAAACCACCTGTGTCCTTTCATATGACTTTGACCCCTGAAGATAACCCACAGTCGAGTACATCAGGTGGGTGGTGAATTCACTGACTAGCCACACACGCCCATGACCACAAATTATCTGAGACATCCTCTCTAAGTCAGAAGGGAATAAGGCTGTTCACATGCTAACAGATGTTCAAACATAGAAATCCAACCAAAAGCAGAATATTTCTAGGATTATTAGCTCCCAACATCATGGAAACAAGAGAAAATCTATTTAGTGCATTTTTAAGAGTGTTATAGGGCAGGCAATGCATCTTTCCTAGCAGCTTTAAAAGAATATACAAACAAGGTAGTTTAAATTGTGATAAAAAACAATATTAAGAAGAAATGCACCGGGTCCTAAATGGAAGACCACATATTCATCAGGCAGATGCTCTCAAGTGCATCTGTCTTTACCCTCAGCTTGGCAGCCTGGGTCCCATGCCAGGAAGGCTTTCAGGGAATTCAGCACATCTAAATCTCAAGCAAAATGTAAAAAGCAAGCTATAACGTCAAAATAGTTTTTAAATGAAGAGACTCTTTTAAAATGTTGAAGTATTGCGACCACAAGAATATTTGGTATTAACACAGGGACCAGCAAGACAAAACTGAGAATTTATAAATTGTGTCATGGGGGGCTTTCAGGTTACACCCTTTGTATAAATGGTGTGGATTGTACCTTGGGAAGCAATCAGCTTCCTCCACAGATCATTTCTAAACAAATTAATGATTTTATCTTCAAAACTATAAACATATTTAAATAGAGGCGCCAAAGAAAAATTCTCAGACTGTGGGCAAAAGTCTTAAAAGCAAATTATATCCAGAAGAAATACAAAGGAATATGATTTCATTAAAAGTGTGAGATTTCTTTATGGTAAAGAAACAGTAGGAACTATAAACGTGAGTAGAAAACACCGGAAGGCCTGGAACAGACAGAAGTTCTGTAGGCTGGATACATACGGAACTCAGGTTCTCTGAGTAAGGCCCCGCCTGTAAAGAGGACATAGGCAGTTTAGAAGGAAGGCTGGAGCTATGGTTGTGTGTTAAATGCTGCTTTGCAGAGGACACAGATCTGGACCTAGCACCCACATGGTGGCTCACAGCCATCTGTATGTAACTCTGGTTCTAGGGACCTGATACCCTCTGGGCTTCCATGGGCACCAGGCACCCTCAGGGTATATGTACAATCATCGAGGCAAGTACACAGTTTTTTCATTTTGTAAAGGAAATAATGCAAATAGCAGGTAAGCATAAAAAGATGTATATCATGGCTAGTGTTTAGGAAAATTAAAATTGAGATGTTTCACCTATCAGTGACAAAATTTCAAAATAATTTAAATATGTGATACTGACAAGAAAGGCAGAGAGAAGTGTGTACTGCTTGTGTGCCATTTATGAACTTTAAACTGGCATCACTTTTGACATGTCTATCCAAGTGCTAACTAACTATAAATTGTTTTGACCCGAGCATTTTCATCTTTAGAGGATGGAGCTCAGACACAGTTATGTGGTTAGTTAAACATCCATGATACATGTAGATCGCATATGTAAGTTTGAGTCCCTGTGATGCATTGTCCCGAATGTTTCATGTCATGTAATAGTCAAAACTACCTTTGAGGGGTTACTACTGTCCTTAGACAAGGACTTTGAGCAGCCTGCACACCCGTTTCTCTTACTTAGTTTACCAATTTGAATCATAGGCATCTGTGAAGTGGGGTTGCATGTAGTTGTGTATGCTTCACAGTCAAACATACAAGTGAAATCTTACCTTACCTTAACAATTGTGCCGTCCTGCTCCGTGAGCTCAGCTCAGCTGTATGGAGCTGTGTGATATTGCTTCTTTACTGGTCTTGTAATTCAGTGCATTTACATCTCACCGTCCTTATCTATGTCGAGGTACATATGAAGAGAAACGGGCATAGTGATTTCCCCACAGTAAACCAGAGGAGATAAGAGAAGGGGAAAGATAAGGAGTATTGGGGGCCAGCGAGATACTGACGTCCTGAGTTTGATCCTAGAACCCACATAAAGTGGAAGGAGAGAACCCACTCCATAAAGTTATCTTCTGAGCGGCACACGTCTGCTATGGCCCACGCACACCCACCCCACACACTGCATACACACACAGACACGCAGGCTCATCATACATACACTTAAATATTTTAATTACGTTTAATAGCTGTAAAGAGAGTGAAACAATCAGAGAAGAAGGCACAATGATAGGAAAGAAGAAATGAAGGGCGCCCTGGAGACTGAAGGGAGTGAAAGAAAAAGTTTGTGCAAATTCGAAGGAATTTCTCACCGTGCTAGAATGCTGGCTGAATGTGTCTAAGGCTTTCATCCTCCAGGAAGCACAGAAGCCCGTCTGTGGCTTCACCAGCTGCCCTGTGTCTGCTGGGCCCACGGTCCTCTGCCTTTATGTGCCATGTGCCAGTTCACTTACTATGGACTTGGCATCTTCATGGCCCCATGAGGGTGGCTCTAACGCAGACGTCTGTCTACGTTCTTGCACCTACCCCCAACCCCACGCTCCCCAGAAAAAAAAAAACAGCAGGAAGGAAGGTGGAGAGAAATGACTCCTGGGGCACATTGTCAGCAAAGAATGAGCAAACAGTTTCGCCGTGAGCGGGTAGCAGTGTCCACCACTGCAGTGGTCTGGTCATTTGAACACACACTGTTTCCATTTCAACAGACTCAACAGAAAGTGCGCATGAGCACCAAGAACAGAACCATCTGTCCAGTGATAGCTGTTCTCACACACCATGTTACTAGGACAAACCATTCAAGATTCCTTCCCCAACCCACAGACCTGAGACATCTCCCTCGTCCCCTCTGCACCCTGCTTTGTCATTGCCGCAGGGTCACCTTGAACCCACAGGGTGTGTGGTGCCATGCAGGAGCCCTGGGAGAATGCTGTTCTTATTTTAAAGAGTTGTAGATAGCATCTATCTGACCCCCTAGTGCTCTACCTTCTAAAATTACATACATGCCTCTCATATATGTTATGTTGCTGCTGCTGTTGTGTATGTATAAATACACATGTACATAATGTAAGCATATGTTTTGGTATGCTGACATTGTATACATACTAAAATAAAAATACAACACAAAAAATTAAAGGTATAAAAATCAGTTAGTACATAATTAGTAGGAGTTTCCTCACTGGGTGCCTTGGACCTTCTGCTTTGTGTCTCACACACAAATTCACACACTGTGTGGTGTGCACTCGTTCACCTGCTCTTTTATGGACTGTCACACTTCTAAGGAGCCAGCCATCCCTGCATTGGGCTCCTCCAAGCACAGCTTTCATTGGTGTTCACCTTACTCTAGCGGGACCCCACCCCCTGCCTTTCCCCCCTCCTTTGTCTTCCTTGAGCTTCTCTCCCATCAGGAAGCTTCATGCCTCCCTTTCCCTCTCCCAGTCCCTCCCTCTTCCCGCTCCCTGAATCCTCTCTGCCCTGGGTTCCTCACCTGTCTGGTCTGTTTGTTGGGGCAGACATGACTGCTTCTCCTTTGAGCCCTCCATGTAGGCCTGGCGCTGGCTTTTGTTTAAGGCCACTCTTCCCATCTGTCCTCACCAGCCCTTCCCTCTGTCTACCATGACCTTCCCAGTGAGTCCTCTTTCTCCACGTCACCTTCTTTTCTTGCCCCTCCTAATTTGTATTTCTAATTATCTGCTGGACACCTCAGACTATACGATAATTAAATCCAAGTTGTTTTGTGTAGAGCCTAGACTCTTCCGTGAGCCGCCATTCATCCAGTTCTCAATGTAAACTTCAAAGACCGAGCATGTCTCTTCTAATTCTAGGCTGTAAAATATCTCACCTTCCCCATTATAAATGTTCCCCGACCCGGAGAAGCAGCATGGCCCATCAGAGCAAGCATGGGCTTTGAGGCGGGGCTCCTGGGCACAAAGCCAGCAACTGCTGCTTACAGCCCTGGGTGCTGTGGTTTTTTCTGGGTTTTGAGTGTTGCTGGCACACAAACCCCTGGATCTTACTCCTGCCCCAGTCACTTTACTGCTGAGCCACACCTGCAGCCTCTCCAGTTGACCTGTCAGTTGGTTTTGTGGAACAGAAACAGTCACTGATAGCACTAACGTATTTACTCACTAAACCCTAACAGTGACTCTAAGAGACCTGCCTCCTCAACCAGACTTCCATGACCTCCCCACCGTCTTCTCCCCACCTCACCAGCTTCTAAGGACCTGTGCTTATGGTCTCCAGAGGTTTGTCATAGCTTTAAGAAACACTAAAACTGAACTGGTATAATACCGCTACAGTTAAGAACACTTGGTTCTCCTCCAGAGGACCCGAGATCCTTTCCTAACACCCACATCAGTGTCTCCAGGGGATCTGATGCTCTCCTCTGAGGCCTTGGGCACCCACACTAAAACACACACACAGAGAGAGAGAGAGAGAGAGAGAGAGACTGACAGACAGAGAGACAGACACATAAAGCAATCTTTAAAAACTGGATACTGAAGGTGCTTCCTGTTGGTTGTATGAATAAAGTGTGTTTGTGCCCACTTGACCATGCACATCATTACACCAAAGAGAGTGAAGAGGCGGGGCTGCCAGGCTGCTCGCCATTTTGAAAACACAGGCTGAGGTCCAAGGCTTTCCAACCCTCACTGTAAACAGCCGGCCTGGGCCACACCTTTGCCCATGTCTCTCCAGTGCTTTGTGCTCTACTGTACAGAAAGTTCTCCACCCCACTGGACCTGCCATAAGGTCCCTTACTTTAAGTTTCTCAGACTTACACAGCACATAAAAGCACAGCTTTGTCCAGTGGTGTTGGGTGTGTTCATAAGCAAGACATACTGGTTTGCCTGAACAAACCATGTGTTGGAGAAATTTGAGGTAGCTTGTGTGAACAGTGTCTGGGAGCCAGGGGAGGCGAGTACGTTGTGGTAGAGCACTGTCTAGCATGCATCAGGAGTAACCGAAAACTTAAGTAGCTTTTATGTCCCTGCTTCTGTTAGTCCCTCCCCCTACCTCAGTGCAGTGATAGGTTGTATGTATAACCCTCACCTCCCAAGTTGTCTTCGCCTTGCCCATGGGATCCAGTGAGGCCTGAAAGGAACAGTCCCTGTGTAGGCAGCTCAGGGAAGCTTTGCCTCCTGCCCCAGGCATGGGTTTGATTGGGAACAGATTTGATTGGCTCATTTATTCTCCGCTGCATCGTCGTGTTCCCTCTTTAACTGGAATGCAAAAGTGGTACCTGGAGATTTGGCAGCCATCTGGTAACAACGAGGAAAGCCAACATTCTGTGGATGGCAGGGTGGGAAGCAAGAGAAAGCTGGGTCCTTGAGGGTTTCTTTAGCCACCTAATGAGCTTCTCCAGGAACTCAGCTTAGTTCCTGGTTATCTGCAGCCAAGAGCATTCCTAATCGGTGTCCCCATCCGCCACCCTCAGCCGTCTAACTCGTACATTCTAAGCGCCTTTCAGGGAGGCTTTTTTGACCGTGGTATGCAAGGTTCTGTTCTCCACATCCTTAAACTCGCCCCGTCCTGTCAGCTGTAACACCTGCCAGGGAATGACACAATAAGAAGTTCAGTTAAAAGGGAGCCTTGGAGCTGTAGCCCGAGTTGGGTCCCCGCAAGACGCAAAGTTAGAAGGAGAGCCCAGTCCACACAGCTGTCCTATGACCTCCACACCTCGACATGCATACATGCATATAAGCGCACTCGCACACACGGCTCAAACTTCCAGATAAATAAGGAAGCAAACTAATGTTATTGCAGATAAAGAAGAAATAACGGCCAGGTATGGCGGCGCATCCTCATAATTCTTGGGTATGTGTCACATACTTGGGAGGTAGGGGTAGGAGTATCAGGAAGTGAAGGCCAGTCTGGATTACAAAAGACCCTGTCTCAAAAAATAAAACAGTGAAGATTAAAACTCTGTGGGGCTGGGAATATATCGCTCATCTGGTAGTGTTAGCCTCACGTGCAGAAACCCTCGGGCTCTTATCTAAAGTACTTCACTAGTGCAAGCTGTGACCCCAGAATTCTGTTCTGTAACCCCAGAAGTTCCAGTTTAACTGTTCCTTTTAAACTGTGCGGTATATAAGAGAATGCTTTTTTTTAAGCATATGGTCAGTCATCTTTGGATCTTTCTTTCCTTAGCACCCAGGATGATTGCTTCAACGTCAACATCCAGCCACCTGTTGGGGAGCTGCTTTTACCTGTGGCCATGTCAGAGAAAGACTTTAAGAAGGAGCAAGGTGAGAGGTGACTAGCGTTGGCTAGGAAATTCTGAACTGTACAGTATACACCTGTGCTTCCAACCAGGCCCTAGGGTTTCCACACATCCCCAGCCACGCACAGGCTGGCAGCCTTGGAAATTAGTTAATGTGTCTTTAAAGTAATAGACTGACCCTTAATTGTTCGGTTCTGAGAGGTTGTTTTAGCCCTGCACTCTGAGACTCACTTTATGTTCCCTGCTGTGAGCCTCAGGTCTACATTTGTTTGTGCATTGTTACAAAGCTCTTCCTGTGGGTTTGTTTTTTCTTTCTTTCTTTTTTTTTTTTTTTTTTTTTTTTTTTTTTTTTTTGTATGCACAGTAGCACACTTTGCCTTCAGAATAAAGCCTAATTGCCTAATTATACTATTGAAATACCTCTATTTTCTTTGACTGTATTAAAGAAATGCTTTGGCTAAATAAGATCTGAAACATTCTTAACACACTAAAGAAAAATTTTAGCAACAGAATACAGCTGTTAATATTGTACTTGCCCAAAGTCAAATGTGCTTTTTGATAAGTAAGGAGCCTCTTTTGTATATGGCTATGAGGGAAACACTGATTTTTATATGTTTAAGGACAGGACTCATAATGATAGGGTCTATTTAGATGTTGCCATCAGCAATGTGTAAAAGTTTATTTAAACCTAAACTATTTTCCCTCTGGAGGCTGAAACCAACGATCCTTTATCTGGAGGTCATTCAGTCATTCCTGTTTCTCGTCCCTGGCTCAGAGGAGGCCATGCTTCCTGGCACTGGGTGATTGTAGTGTAGAGTGTTTATTTCATACAGCCCTGCCTGTCTGTGGGATCAGAGAGGCCCACCATGGAAACCTCGGACATTACTGTCAATGTAGAGTACTCACCTCTCATACCTCACTAAGTGGTTTTTAAATAAGGGGTAGCTAAATTCAACTCTGTATTTGTCTTCTGAAAGTTGAGTATTGCTGTAGAAGAAATGGTCTCTGTGGCTTGCTTTACCTAATGACAAATGAACTGATTCTCGTGTTTACTGTTCTGCCCTTTGCTGGCTAAAGCCTGCCTTTCTGCTTCCCATCTGCTCAGCACATCAAGGTGAGTGGCTCACCAGGGCGATGACCTGCTTTCCGGTGCAGCTCAAGTCTGCCCCGCGGCTCTCTGCATGCCCTTGGTCACCCTCGGCTCTTGTTTAGAATATGTCTGGTTTTCATCAACTGTTTTGTTCTCTGCCGCGACTGAGGGATTTTTCACTGACTAGCCATACAGAACCGCACGTGCCCCACAGAGGTGCACTCGGAGAATAGCCGCCATCCTCTGCGGGCTTGTTGCCAAAATTCCTTTTTCTTCTGCCATTTTACTCTGTGGTTGTTGATTATTTGTCTGAATAAACCTGGCAGCTGTTTGCTATGTTTAATAGAGCAGAAAGGCTACTCTGAATAAAGCTATTTGAAAATGTGTTTATATGAAGTATTTGTAAATCCTCGCAGGTCTCTCGGCGTTCCTGTATCATTCTCTCTGTCTTCCTGAATTCATCCTTTGATGTGGGACTTGATGCTGGCATTTACCGCAGGCTCTTCAGTACCATCCTTGTAGTTAGGGGTTTCGGCGGGCTTGGTAATGGAGGTCTCAATCTGCAACTTCACGCAGGGATTTGTGAAACAAATCCAGGAAGGAGTCTGAGCGTCACAGACCTCTTAAGACAACTTGGGGTGGGCAGTCCTACACCAAGATGAACACCATTTTTTCTACATTTGTCAGTGTAAAGCTCTAGAAGGTAAAATGGAAGTAGATTAAAGGAGTGTGTGTGCACTTTGTTACACACTAGCTTTGAATCCTGTTTCTACTTGGATAAATACACTTAGCATAATTATTTCATTTCACATATATTTTAATACTCAAAAAGTTCATTGAGTGCATGCATTATATTGAAAAATTATAAAGAAACAGGAGGAATTGGGTTCCATTTTACTACAAAGATACACAAGACTGAAAATATGCAAAAATATTAGACATGGTCTGTTCCTCAAAACTACAGGCTCATTTCAAGCACGCTACCTTATCTGCTGTCTTTCTCAGTCGCTGCGCTTGATCAGACCACGAGTGAGGCCAAGTGCTCAGGCTGGGCTGTTGTGTGATTGAGTCTTCGGCTGGAGTGTGATTTATTTGTTAGGAGTTTGAGCATTACAGTCAGCTAATGAGCTATGTGCGAGAGCCTTTCAATGCTAAGAAGTGCACTGAAAAAAATGAGCTGAGTTTCTTCAGACACTTTCACTTCAGAAGCCTCGGGCCTGTGCTTTATTCCAGGCTGCCTGCTCTCTGTCATTTCATTCCTGTCATTTCAATTGCAAATCTAAAATTTAGAAAAATCTTTTAAAATAAGATTTTATTGTGTTTCTTGGTTTTTATTTTCGCTACTAATTACATCGGATGAGCTTAATTTAAGTCTTGTCTGATACCTTGAAGAAAACGTTACGTTTCAGTGAAACCACAGCCCTTTTTCTCTGATAGCTTCAGAGTGCGTCCCTGAACTGTGACTTTCATACATATGTAGGCAAACATTGATGGTCACCATGGCACACTTTTCTTTCTTGTTAATTGAGAATACCTGATCTATGTTCAGTAAGCAAAATGTCTGGTTTAAGAAACCTAGAGTGCTTTCCTAATTTTATTGTGATTTATGCACCCATCCTATGGGCTCCGAACTCGCAAGATGCTAATTCCTTAAATGGTCAGACATTTGCTATTTTCTGGCCCTTAACTAGCACAAGCAATCATATTTGATGCCCCTTAATTAGAGTACCTTTCCCTTTCCAGGTTCCTTTCCACCTCAGCAATCGAGACAATACATTTGCTTACCGTGCTGCTCTCCTAAGTGTTCTTTTGCATGTAAATTAATCTTGATTCAGTTTACACTGTCATGCTGAGTGGTACAAATTGCCTATAACAATAAAACAGCATGAGTTAAAAATAAAGGGGGGTGGAAAGGCAGATTGAGCGTGTGCCTTACTCGATAGGATGTTACTTTGCTTTATGCCAATACATTAGCTGACGATAATGAATCTTCTGTTCTGAAAAGCATGGTTTAGTTGATTTTTTTAATTTTACTTCAATGGAGCAGTACCTTGTCTTTTATAGACCAAGTTAGACAAACCATTAATGACAAGAGTGTTAAGGTTAAATATGAAGCAATGCATTCACTTCTCTGAGTGCTATCCATCTTTCCATTTACAGGAGCTTGACAAAAGTACTGGCTTTGTACAGCATTTCCTTTAATTACATGCTGCGGGAACAGGCTTTTAACATAAACATAGTTACATTCATTTATTCAGCGGTTGCTCTTCAATAGAGCTTAATGGGGACGGTTTAAATCCTAAATGAGTACACACATCTCCCGGCAGTCTTCTGTCAGCCTCTGCGCTTCACTTAAAAGCACAGTTTGGCCGCATGTGCAGTTGTTAAAGCTTCTGCCTAATGTTGAAGTTAACCGGCCTAAGACAGAACGTACTGTTCCTGGGGCTCGAGAGTGGTTAGTACGCGTGTCCTTGTTGTTATCTGATGGCTAGGAACGGAGTGTTTACAGTGCTCTTAGCCTTTAGTGTCTTCCTGTTGTTGATCAGAGAGACCTTTAGATTGTTCATATTTCCTCTGCAACAAATCACTAAGTGCATGTATAGGCTTGGGGGTTAAATGAGGGCTGTATGTGTTTTGAAAACATGAAATCACAATTTACCATTTTCATAAATTGTGTACACGTATTGTGCACATGACCAAATGTCTTTCAAGTTCTTATGTTTAGTGAACACCATTAGTGCTCATGACTTACGTCACAGATGCAAATCGATGGCAGTCACATATCGTTTTGGTTTTTAGCCCATATGCTACGTACGTTTCAGGATTTCCCCGAGAGTTTACTGCCTGGACATTTCCACAGTCAGCTCTGTTGTTAACTGTGAGGTTTCATCCAAATTTGACTTCACTTAGCTTTTCATTTTTAGTATTATTTGAAATGTCCTGGGATTTAGGATTTTGTGATTTACGTTTTTCCTGTTGTCAAACTTCTCGCTTCAGATATTCCCGTTTGTGTCTTAGGCTCTAATTCTCTTCACCACATAAATGGCTTTATTGTTGAGTGTAGCCTAGCGCCTCAGTGTTGTAGAACTGCGCAGCTATTGTGTGACTTCAGTCCTTGCCACTGTCACTGAGCTGTCACCTGGAAGCCACTCATCGGGTGTGGCTGCTGGGCTGGATTGCTGTCTGTTGTCAAGAGGCGTGGTGCTGATCTTGGAAGGAGCAGGATAAATGGCTAAGGATATTAAGTATGTCCCCACGCAAGAGTGAGGCGTCTCACATGGCCCTCACTTCATTCTCAAAGGGGCTGGAGGGAAGCACTTCTTATTAGAATCCTTAGGTTCTATCCTATAGTAGTTAAAGTCAGATTTGTAAAGAATGTTGTTTGTTTCTTACAACATCCTGTGTATTTTCCTATACTGTGAAAAAAAGTTTCTTTTAGAAATACTGGTATTGTTTTAATTTTATATAATTACTCTGTACATTAAATTCTAAAGTAGCATCCCTTTCATTGAGAGAATGTTTAAAGTTTGACTGTGAGCTGAGATCCCTTTGACACTTTGACCGATTGAAAGGCTCTCCTTCGCTGTTACAGGAATGCTCACCGGGATGAATGAGACTTCTGCCACGCTCATCGCTGCTCCGCAGAACTTCACTCCCTCCATGATCCTCCAGAAGGTTGTAGATGTTGCCAACCTTGGTGCAGTGCCTTCCAGCCAAGATAACATACACAGGTGGGCTCAGTAACCTGTGGCATTGTGAGAGCGTGTGTATTCACAGCATAATTTTTAACCCATTGTTTACTTTGGCAGTAATAACGATATGCCATGACAGTCTGTTTAATTGATGGGCTTGGGTCAAAGCCCCGCCCATTTCATAGCTTCCTTCTGACGCTGGCATGGCTGGTTCTGAAGGATGCTGAGACAGTAGCTACGTTTAATGGTACCTGCTCTTAAGGTGCCTTGTATACAGCTGTTAAGAGTTCTCCTTATTTTTCTGGACTTGGATTTCTTGGGAAACTCCACATAGTAGAGGGGGGCATTGGGCATTACAGACGCAGCCATCCCGACCTGCACTCCGTCCAGGCTGCTTCCCGTATAAGGGTCACAGCCAGCAGGTGACGCGCAGCTTTGTGCTCAGCCCCAGCACCTGCATGAAACCCAGCGTCCAGGTCCCGTGTCCTGAGAGGCGAGTGTGGTTCGTGTTCGCACTATTCTGTTGGTGCCCACAGCTCCAGGTGAAAGTTCTTATCCGTAGTTGCTAGGAGGCTTTGTGAGCTCAGAGAACGCGTCCTGAACACCATTGTGGCGCACTTTGATTATAACCAATATCTGCACGCTGTGTTTGGTGTGTTCTTTCTCATCCCGTCACAGATATGGAAGGAATCTGGCCACAGGCAGCCTTCCAGGCCTGTTCTGTCTGCTTCTGTATTGGCACAGAGCAGACAGGGCTCCCTGTGAAGCGTGCCATGGGTGCTCTGGGGCTCAGACCTGCTGTCTGGGGTCCGTTATTCATTCTCCTGGAAGACTTGGCTTCAGCACCTATTTGGAGATGGTTAGAAGGCTAAAGCTGGGGCTGAACTAACATCCTGCGCTGACAACTCTAGAAGCAGGGAGCCTGCTCTCAACAGAGCAGAGAGGCCTCTATCCAGCGCTGACACTGTTGACCACACTGGGCTCAATGGGACAGAATCAAGAATGTGTGCTTCTCAAAAAGCAGGGGAACTTTTTTTTCACTTTGTTTATAGCAAGAGAAGGGCTGGGACGGGTAAAACAGTGTTGGTTTATAAGAACCCCTGTCAGTCTCATGGAGAGTGCTGATTACCATAAGCAGATGGAAGGAAGGACATCACACAGGCACCGTAATGCAGACTCAACTGTCTGTCACGTGGTGCTGCTCAGAAGGAGAGAATAAAGCCTCTTCAGGAAAAGCAAAACATTTGGTTCTGAATTTTCCCGTTCTGTTTGTACATGACAAGCAAGCTCTTCACCACTGAGGTGTCCCTGCCCCTGAGAACTTCTTTTTGCCTTCCTGTGGTTTTCTTTAATATTTATGAGTTCCTGAAAACAGAAAACATAAGGCTGGTATTGTCAGATTTAACTTCTGGCTCCTTGTAAAGTTCGCTCCAGTTAGAACTGCAGCAGTCTGCGGACGTCATAGCTCTCCTGTGCAGGGGACCCTGGGGAATTGGGGCTGGAGCCCAGCTCTCCTGTGCACGGACTCAGAGAGACTGGGGCTCCAGCCCAGCTACTGCTTTAGTTTTGTTTTATGCAGGAGTTGTTGTGTTATGGTTTTGCACTTCGGGGGAAAAAAAGTCCGTCTTGCAGATTACTATTTCTGAGATGAAAAGAAGTAAAATTACCTTCTTAATTTAAGCTAAATAATAGGAAAGCCATCTTCCTACTGGAAGTGGTCTGAGGAAAACAAATAGTGTAGGCTTTTTTTGGTTTGGTTTGGTTTTGGTTTTTTAGAGATGGTGTGTCCCAGAAGAAAGAGGCCTGTCTGAAAATAAAAACACCGAGAATCCAAAGCCAGTTTTACAATCTTGATTATCACATAATTTTCCTGAAACTTGTTCTGGAGGTTTGCAGCCTCTTGCCGAGTCAGATGACTTTAATTTAAAAACCACAGCCATTGCTCAATTATTACTTCTAAGGCAAAGGCAACAGATGACCCTGAGTCCGCTCCGTGTGACTTTAGTGGAGATATAGCGCTCAGCCTTGATGGGCTCGCCCCTCACACCAGGCTCCCATGGTGCTTTTCTGTTTAGCTCCATCAGAATGGCGGCTTTGGGCTCTGCAGCCTGGGGGAAGATGTCACAGGCAGAGAAATGTTTCTGCAGAGTTGATAAACTGTGCTGCCCTAATTTGCCTCTCAGGTCCACTGCACCGGAAAATATTTAAAGTGTTGCAAAAAGATATGGTTTTCAATGCCCTAAAGATTCTGTAAAGCCTTCCAGGCCATAAGCATTGTCATATTTTTCAATCAGATTGATTCAAGTTACTTTACTAATTTCCTAACACTGCTGTTCTTTCAGTTGCTTATAAAATCTATCCCAACACTTTTTCTGAAAGAAATAACAATTGCTGGTTACAGTTTAATAACATAAATTAACAGTTTAGTATTTTTGGAGCTGTATTTTGCTAGGATTGTAGTGTTTGTTATATTTCCCCATGGGGTGTTGTTCTTTTCTCTAAGTCTAGATATAATCTGCCGACGACATTGAAATCCTGTGAGGATTTTAATGACTTCTGTTCTTTTCTCCAAGAGCCTTTGAGTTTATGAAAGCCTGGGGTCGATCATTCTAGTGCTTGTAAACAACAAGTGGCTTAGTATTTTTAAAATGCAAACATGGAAAGCATTTGACTACTAGTACTTAAAATTTCAATTTTGTTATGTAATAAACTGGTATATGTTCTCCTTGGTTTTCAGGATCGTTTCTTTCTAACAGGACTTGTAACAGTGCCGTTGGATTCTTCATGACCAGTCAATGAATACAGTTTTCGTAGCCTTGCTTTGAAATAGTCTATTCCTACAGCTCCCCAATTTTTGAATATTTTTCGTTAAATAGCAGTTTAAAATGCGCGTGAGCTCCTGAGGAAAGTCAAGCTTGATGACTTCGCAGAAGTGTGCAACAGTGGGCACACAGTAGCACCCAGGAATGTAGACCTGTGCTCAACTACTCAGGCTGAGGCAGGAGGATAGAAAATCTGAGACCTGATTGGCTCATGAGTGAGAAAGTATGGGCTACGATGGGTTTTCCAGAGTGGGGCTCAGGCTGCAGTGCCGTGAGAGGAGAGGGGCAGGGAGGCCAGGAGCACGGACATGTTGTTCAAGTTTTAAGGAATTCACTTCAGAGACTTAGAACATTAACTGTGGAAGCAAACATGATTTCCTGAACACCTGTGTGCCCTTGCCTGTCTGCCTGCCTCACTGTGATTAGCAAGAGGTTCTGGGAGAAGAGCCTTCTCAGCCGTAGTCGCCAGCCATCTTGCCATCTGCTGTTCTGCAGGTCAGTCACACTGTAGAAGGGGCAGCCTAGGAGTGAGTTCTGTCATCACCCAAAAGCGTTTACAACACATGTAGCGCGGTAGCTTTATTTCCTCTTGTAAAGTGTCAGTGGCTCCCCGCACAGGTAATCCATGAGTAGAGTGTGACGTCAGCACAGCCAGCATCACGTAGCATGTGAGCTGCCTCCACAAAGCCAGGACTTCATGTGTTCTAAGGGAGGTACTAGGACTAGCCATAGCAATCACAAGCTCCTCAAGGGCCAGAAAAGATGTCTGAGAAAAGTCCAGTAAATATTTTTTTTTCTCTTTCGTTTTTCAAGATAGCATTTCTTTACATGTAGCCCTGGCTGTCCTGTAACTCACTGTGAAGACCAGGCTGACATCAAACTCAGAGATCCACCTGCCTCTGCCCTCCAACCCCATGCAGTGGGATTAAAGGTGTGCACATCCCCACCACCGGCAGCATTAGACCTGAGGGGCCAATGCTCAGAGAAGGTGCAACACTGAAACCCAAACACTAAATGTCCACTCACACTTCTCAAGTCTCTAAAAGATTTCCCCGGGAAGATGAGCTGGGAGATTGTGTGAAGCTCATACCCCTGGAACGTCTGACTCAGCTGAGCACAGTAGGACCAGCCTGGGATCTGCATGTATGTTCCAAAGTTCACAGCTTGGTGCACCTAGGAATAGTAAAGTGACATTTGTGAAATTACTGTGTAAGGGAAACTAGTGGTGCATTCTGAACATAACCGCCCCCCCACACACACAGTCCCAGGTAAGTTCTATAGGTTCTTTTGTGAGCCTGCCTCGGTGGAACCCCATGGTAGCTGCGGTGGGGGCTGGAAAGCACACACTGCCATTGGCACCCTGTTCACAGTTACATTTGTGTCAGTATTAAACCACTATGACTTTTCTTGTCACCTCACAAACAACATGTTTATCCAGTTAGCCATGAACCAGGAAATATGATATTAGGCGTAGACAGACCTCAGGTGACCGAGTGCCTCTTTGGCGCTTAGCTACCCACCTTGATTGTTGCAGAGCCTCTCTCGTCTTTAGCTCAGTGCTTCTGTTCCTTCCCCCATATGTATTAATTGAAATTTGCCTTCCCTCTACCCTTTTTAAATTTTAAATTTGTTGACTTATACACCTTATAGATAATAATTGCACTGTTGCCATAGTTGCTTATTACTAAGAAAACCTGGTGTTCTAAACTGAATAGTATATCCATGGCAGTCTTGGTCACTAATTTATCAGTACATATTAAAGTACTTTATTTCAGGCTTAAAATTAAATCTTATTAAAGTACAGGTACAAGCAACTTCTTTCATTTCTAGCCTTAAGTTCATCTAAGTAAATCCTGTTACCATGCAACAGTTTAAATGATATATAAGGGATGTATCTCTCATGAGTCTCTCGAATGGACAGTCACCTTGGTGAGGGGCCTAATAATTGCCTTTCTTTCATCCTTAAGTTGACTAAACTTGGGATAGTGTATGTGGGTTTGTGTTAAAGTTAGGCCTGGTTCTGCCTCCCAGCCCCATGCTCTGACTCAAAATATATTTGCAAATACCTTAGCCACTTAGCTGGGCTCTTCTCTGACTAGCTATAACTTAAATACCCCATTTATTCTCCCCTATATTCTGCCATGTGGCTGGTTACCTAGGCTCAGGTACCATGTGTCCATCTTCCCGGAGAATCTTCCACCTGGCTTTATTCCAGACTCCTTTCTGCTTTCCAGATGTCCCACCTCTGTTTCCTGCCTAAGCCATTGGCCATAGGCTTTTTAGTTGATAGGTAATGCATCGACACAATTCACAAGATATTCTCTCTATAATCCCCCCTTTTTAGTCCATTAAAAGGATCTTTTTCTTTTAAATATAAATTGAATACCATTATAATAATGAGGAGACAATTATGAAAACTGTAAGGTATAATATACATTTACAATTTCTAATCCATAGTATTTGGCAATTAAGGAAAAAGTTTTATCTATCCTATCTTGGTATATTTAAACTCAAATTTTATCCTGACTTGTATTACCATCCTAAAAACATCTTCTTAGACTGAAACAATTTAAGCTTATAGTAAGACATTGACTTCAACCCCATCAGAGACCTGAGAAGGAATAGATATTACCCAAGTATGCGGGAAGTGCAGGAAATCAGATTCCAAAAATTATAGAAATGACAGAGACAGCTGACTGCGTGGACAGTCCCCAATATTCTCTGTAACATTGGAGCATCTGTCTTCAGCCTTCTGGCCCAGAATATCTGACAGACCTTGTATGAAGCAGGAATTATAAACGACTTGCTTACCCTGTCTTGGCAGAGCTTGGCAGTCAACTTCCTTGTGTCCATTTTTTCTTTTTGAACAAGATGTCTGTAGTTGAAACATAAGTAACTTTGCCACAATTGAAGCAACTCCATATGGAGGTTATTGATACATCCTATCTTCTTTTAACTGGAAGGGGGCACTGTTAGGAGCAGACCTGTCTCAATGTCAAAAAAGCCTTAAATTAGTAAAAACATGTTGAAATGCCGTATTCTATGGGTCTCTAAGATTTTTGAAGACCATCTGTCTACTCATAGCATATCTGAACAAACAGACATTGTTTGTCTCTAGCTACCTACTCTACTATCTGTATGATCAGGATTTATATTTCTGTGATAATCCAGACTAGAATCTGACAAGACTAGGAGTTTGATTAACTTAATGTTAATTAGTGTTATTTAATTATCCTAAACAGTTTTTAAAAGGACTGGGACTCAACCTTATATTATTGAATGAGTTGCATAGATATAATACCTATACAAGAGTTGGAACATACATTATGTGGTAACAAAATTAATCTTGTTTTGTATCAATATATAAAGATTTATATCAATATAAATCTTAAACTTATACCAATATAGAAAATTCTGTACCAGCATAACCAAAAAACACTCAATTTTGCATCAAAACATAAAGATTTTGCCAGTGTAAGATTATGGCTATAAAATATTTTTGATTTTAAAGCAGATTTAATAATCTACCCATTTGTCTTATATTTTATAATATTTCTTTATCCTTTCCTTTTTACCCCCTGTTCTTTATCTAAGAAAGAAAGAAGGATAGGAAGAGGAAAGGCAAGATAGAAATCCAAGTCTAAGCTCTGTTTCATTTCCTCCCTATCTAAGACCATAATTACTTGTAGATCATCCTCTAAAATGACAATATATTTATTACTCAAAAGTGACCAGAACCATCCACCCCAATTTAAGGGGTTGGGATGACAGTCTTCTTGTAATTGCTTCCTATTGAATTGGGGCAGAGAATTTGGGGGAAGGGGCAAGAAAATTAGGAAAAAATGTTAGTCTTAAGAAAGCTAGCTGTAGTATTTGTTGTTCTTTCTCTGTGTGCTGAGAAAGTGCAGGCATAAATGAAATCTCAGTTGGAACAGCCTGAAAAGCTGAACCAAGTGAGCTTAGCTGTTTTTGATGTTGTCCCCAGAGAAGCAGGTCTTTGGAGGAAACTGTTTTGATGTAGTTGAGGTAGGGTCAAGGCTGGGAAAGTATCCCACAGAATCTCAGTGTCCCAAGAGGGAATGGCAGCTGTGGTTTTGGCTCTTTTTTCTGCAGGTTTCAGTTTGGTGTTTTCCTTGGTGTGAAATGGTGTTTTGTTTGTTTTGCAATACAGCCTTGCCTATAGCCTGGGCTGGCCTGAAATTTAACCTCAGCCTTCCAAATGCTGAGAATTATAGGTGTGATCCACCACGTCTGGCTCCAGGATACTGTTTTTGTTCACTGATTGTTTTCTTTTCTCATAGAACCTCTAGGAAATAAAAATTCCATGTGATTTTTGAGGATTGTAATGAAAGCAATTTTTGCTTAGCCTGTGATATTGGCTGTCTTCATGCACACATTTCAGAAGGTCTGAGATTTCTTCCAATCCCAATTTAATCTGTCCTAAAACAAGGGTTTATGTAAACATTTGTTGATGTAATGATATCTGACTAGGTCTCTTCTCCAATATTACACATTTTGAGTCCAACAGAACTGAGTTAGAGAAACAGATTAATGACCAGTGCTCCTTCTGCTGTCGAATGGTTGTCCACTAGAGGGCAGCACTGCTTTTGGATCTGCTTCAGAACCCTGCAGGCTCTAGGAACAGCATCTCATTTGAAAACAAACTTGGACCTCATTTAATTTCACACAGAAGGACAATCTAAATATTTCACACATAACCAGATTGCACAACTGATTTTTTTCCCCTTTAAAACATTCTTAACATATTTAAGTTTTGTTTAATTTCTTAATTTGTGGGGTTATATTCTATAATGCTCAAGTTTACTAAGAATAAATAGATGTTTTCATGTTTTTAAAAACTGAGAGGAAAGTATCCTGGGTTGACAGTTTTGCCAGGGATCAAAGAAAAGACTTTATTTTTGGTTTCTGTTGTGAACTCTGTCCCATCCCACGCCCCGCCAAGCAGGCAAACCAGAAACACTGTGGAAGGACAGCGTTGTGTTTTCTTTGGGAGGTGTGCTAAATTTTAGCTCTTTGTACAAAGAGTAGATCACTAGGCTGACTGACGGTTGTGGTGGTTTTTATCCCCTTCCATCCTAATGGAAGTTTGGCTTCCTTGCCTTTTTTCACCTGTTTGTTAGAGAGACTGCCCCAGTGTTCCGGGTCAATTTTTAAGAAGCTTGTCTTGGATAAATTCCCTAAGTCTCAGTCTCTCGTTATTTTTTTCCCTCCATAGTGGTATAATGGACTGAACTTTAAATACTTTTTAATAGTCAGCAAAAAAGAATTCTTGCACCATATAGAATCTCTGTCCGTTTATAATATCCTACTGCATTAAGCCAAGACAGTAAAGATTTACAATTTTGAATCCTTTGGAAGATAATGTTCCAAATCAGCGCACTTGAGTATTGATGTTTAGGACCCCATTCAAGCCAGGCTTCCTTACATATAATGACTGCGCGACTTCATTACACATTTGTCAACTTTGGACTAATTATTTTTATACAGCTAGGGCAGGGCAGTGCATCTTGTGATCGTCTTTCTTACTAATAGGATTCTGTCTGCTTCAGCAGGCAGTAATTGAAGGCTTCGTGTACGAGTCAGAAAAAAAAAAAGTTTTAGCCTGAGTGGACCATTGTCACAGCTTCTGATAACCAGCAGAACAGAAAGCAGGAGGAAATTGGACTCAGAATAGAAAAATCAGAGAGCAGGAACTGACTATCCAAGAGAAGAAAGAAGCATGTCGCCAGGCTGTTGTTAGGTGCAGCGACTCTGCCTCTGCATAAGCAGCTGGCATTCGTGTCACAGACCTCCTCACCTCCGTGTGCTGGCAGATCTCCTTTTAGAACAGTTGAGCTGCGGCGCATCCTGTCTTGGAGGAGGGGAAGGGGACCATTATGGTCTATAGCCAGTTTCTGGCAGATTTAAATGAACTGCAGGCAATATATTTGTTCAGAATTTATTATTATGTGGCCAGTTTCATCATCCCAACAGAAGTTACAAAATAACTTTTGACAAGAATGCAGCACTTTGTTCTCATGTAGCTCATTTGGCCTCGTTCTTGAATCTTAAGACTTCAGCAGACATTAAATGTCAATTGCTAGAGATAATGGCCAAGACACTGGTGAGATGCACACGGTGAGATGCACACGGATGCGTACCAGCAGTTCACCTTCTCAGCTTATGAACAGACGAGAATGAGAGCCATTGGGGGCCGTCGTGCCCGGGTACTGCACCTCTGCCAGTGGTGTCCAGGTTTGTCTGTCTCCCAGCATTCCCTTCCTGTTAACAGGGCCATTCAAAAGGATTTTATATTTCTGGGGACTTTGGAAGGAATAGGTAGATGATGCTAGAGTTTTTCAGACTGTAAGAGCAAGGATGAAAATCAGATGGAGAATTAAGTCAGGACGCTCTGACTTGCACAATGTACAAAGTAAGCACACAACTGTGCAAAGAGAAAGATCTCCCCTAAGGGTTCTGATGTAATGACACCTAGCATACTTGCTAGGTAAATTGGAAAGATAATCTGTTGTCTGATAATAACAAATACTGAGTTTATTTGGCCTCTATTGAAAGACTGTATGTGGCCTGTATTCATAATGATTTAATTTGGGTGCCTGCTCTGCCGTGCACTGGCCCTGTGTCTCAGGTAAATAAATGCCTCTAGTTTTGTGGCCTCAGCCTCATCTCTGTCAGTCCTCTGCCTCTGTGGGTCAGATGAAATTGTGTGAATGTTTAGCATCCACCTCTGGTCACATGATATAAACAGGTACTTTACAGCAGTCAGAACTTCTGCCTCCTGCCCCAAAAAAATGTCACTATAGGACCTTTTTTAGGACCAAGTACTGAGGACCTGATATCACTCATCAAATTTAGTAAATATTTACAATCAAGGCCTCTAACTATTATTTACTAACTAGTTTTCTTTTTATAACTATAATGTAAATATATGCTAACACATAGCTTGTTCCAAATTTAAATGATCGGTAACTTTGGGGAGTGGTTTTGCCTTCCACGGGCCCAATTGTCATCATGCCATGTTCCGATTCAGTCCGTTCCTTTTGAACTGTGAAGTGGGCGTGGCAGGGCATCTGATCCCCTGGTCCCTGCTTTAAAGCACAGCTCCCAGCCTGCGTGCCCTGGACACAGCTGCCCGTGTGCTCAAGGGGCTGTGGCCATGGTTGCTAGGTGCTTGCAGAGCACGCTGCCCATTCTGCCATGGAGCCTAAGCAGACATCCCAGCTTTCATGTTCCTGGTCTTTCAGGCAGAGCATTTTGTAACAGGATTTGAAAAACATGCCCAGGATACTAATTTTAATCTTTCTAAACATACTGGCATTTGTCTTTGCCTTGTCAGTGTTGTTGTAGCATTAACTCTTTTAAGTTTTTAATGGGAGAGAAATAAAATGTGCCTTGGGGCTATGCAGCCCTGAAATTCAAATGGCACTTTGTGTTCCCATTCAGGCAAAATCTTCTCTGAGGTCCCAAGGCACAAGTGTTAAGTAAATAAAGGGGCTACAAGACTGGGGTTTACATAATTATAGCCCTGTCAGAAATAGAGACCTCTGTTGAAATATTTGCTGAATGAATTACAAGTATGACCAGATCTATGAGGAGAGTTGAACAGATGAATGGGGATAGAGAGCCATTGTATCCTTGTGACTAGTTTAGCAAACTATAGAAATGTCTTCCTTCTATGAAGCTAAACAGCCTTTAAAATTTAGACGTGGGGGCGGGAGAAATGGCTCAGTAGTTAAGCGTGCTCACTGGCTGTCCAGAGGCCCTGCGTTCAGTTTCATCTTCATTAGGTTCTACTGCTCACAACTGGCTACATCCTCAAATTCAGGAGATCTCAGCCATCTTCTAGATTGTGTGGGCCTACAGACACACGTCCGTCCACCCACACAGACACATGCACATAGATAGTTGAATTAACACAAGAGAAATGCGTGCATCTGTAGGGTGAGAAGTGAGGAAGTGTGATGTGTCCTCACGAAGGGAGGTGCCTACCCTCTTCTGTGTTCATACAAAAATTAAACAGATGTGGAAAGCTTGCGTAAGAAAACAAAACAAAACTCCTTAGGAATATGGTTGTGGTTTACACTCCTAAACTGGTTCACGTCTCTGTTGGAAGTGTCTCTCTAGTTCTTACAAGTTTCCAGCATGTTTGAGGATACGTAGAAATGTTTGGGAAGATCGCTGCTGCGCTTTGCTGATGAGGCTTTAGCTGCCGCTGTGCTGTGGGTTGTCGAAGTGCTGTGAATATTCTCAGCCGAGAGAGATGAGGATGGTGGTCTTGTTATCATCGAAGATCTAATTTCCATCGTTCTGTTTAGGACAAACACGACTTGTTAGACTTTTAAAAAGAAGAAGCTAATGTGTTAGATAAGCTCTTGATGTCATATTTTAACTCAAAAAAGAAATTACTTTTGATTTAAAGAGAATCTGCTTCCTGCTTAAGTGGCTAATATTTTAATTAAGTTGGGAGTGAAGTTTTTCTGAGTGTCTCCTGATAAACTCCCTCTTTTATGTTGATGGTAATTAAACAGATCCCTGAGGACTTCGTGGGCTCTGCTCAAGGCCCATGCTAATTGTCAGACATGAGACACTGACCAGTTGGTTTGCTCTTGAATAGTCTGCAGCATGCTGTCAGCTCGGCAATTTTATTTTTATGTATTGTGAGCTGTCGTCGGGCTAACTGGGTGCCATTGTGGCTGAAGATGTTGCACAAATTGAGGCAGATGGCTCAGATTCAGACACGTGTCATCCAGAGAGGGGAGAGGGGATTGGCCCTGCAAAGTGGGGTCACAGCAGGTCACAGACCTGCTCCACACTTGTTAGTGTTTTCAAAAGCTCATGTGCAGCAACTTTGTTTTTCTCCAGTCATCCCTGTAATCAGATTCCCACCCCTCAAAATGTGCAGAACATGGTCCATGAGGGAAAAATGGAGGCCTAGAGGGGGTGCCAGCCTTCCTCTCAGGCTTGAGCTCCCATGTGCATGCAGAATGAAGTAGGGGGCTTGACAGAAGTCCGCTGTGCCGCCGGCTGCTTTCCAGTGGACTGCAGTGTTAAAAGGCTAGGTTTCTCTTAATTCCATGTAATCGGTTAGGTTCCCGTGTCTTGGAATTTAGTAATAGCACGTTAGGCCTCACATTCCCTCTGTTGGATCCTAAAGCACAAATAAGGATATTAAACGAGGTGTGGGGTAGCACTTGGCTGTCATATGACTCTTTCATGTCACCCTTAACAGTAGAGATTGAATTTGAATATTTTACATGAGCCACTGAGACTTAGGAAGAATTTTACAATGTATATAAAATTATCTAACTTCTTGCATAATCATTTTCAGATATGAGGAATTAAAATTCCAAGCTCTTTGAGAAAGGTAATAGTTCTTAACATGTTTTAAAAATAAAAATGTGGCAGCATAGCCCTACGCATGGTAAAATGTTAGCTGTCAAGAGTGGGTAATTCCTAAGTATATCATAATGGAGAATACCCACCCGCATCTGCCGTTCAAAATAATAAGTGACATAGGCTTCCTTTGCTTGTTCTGTTTGCAAGATGCACTAAAGAGGCCCGCGTGTGTTAAGCATGGGCTGGGCAGTTCATTGATTTTTTTTTTTTTTAAAGGATGCTTGGCTTTGGGTGTGGAACGGTAAGGAAACTTCAACAAATTATTTCATTAAGAAAGAGTTACTTTAGGCCTATTTAAATGTATGCTGTCTCTTCCTTTCCCCCTCTCAAGATAAAAGGTCTCTCTTTTTTTTTTTTCTTGCAGGTTTGCAGCTAAAACTGTGCACAGTGGGTCATTGATGCTGGTCACAGTGGAACTGAAGGAAGGCTCCACAGCCCAACTTATCATAAACACTGAGAAAACCGTGATTGGCTCTGTTCTGCTGCGGGAGCTGAAGCCTGTCCTGTCCCAGGGGTAACCTGCTTACATCTGGACTTGAGAATCTGGCACACAGCAAAAGTGCCTGGCATCCATGACTGCTGCCTTTCATTTATAATAATAGCCCTTCCATCTGGCAGCGGGGAAGAGCACTCTCGGCATTCTTGTCTCTGCTTTACAATGCTGCTGTGCCTGTCATGGCTACCCTCCTCTTCCCTGCTCGCTTTGCTAACCAAAGAACATGTATTTTACTGTCCATTTTCTTAACTCCTCGACCCACGTGGCATTTCCTTTGCCCTCCTCTTCCTTCTGGTTTTTGAGAATGATGGATGCGAATCAGATATTGAAAATGTATTGGGAATCGTCCTTCCTACAGCAGTAAGCAAAAATTAGCAAGCAAATTATCTAAATGGCCCCTCTGCTTGGTATATGAAATGGAAATAGCATACTTTTTAAAATTAAATGTAAAAAAAAAAAAAAGGCCTCTCTGAAATCCCATTCTTTGGACTTCCTGGTATTATAATTGGTTATCAACAATTGTCATCATGAAATTACCACTGAATAACAAGGTAAATAAATGAGCATATGAATAGCATTTGCCTCTCCTGATCTTTACTGGCTGAACTTTCTTTGATCCAAAATATTTCTGGTCACACTGTGGAGAATCATAGGGCTTAGTTAATGAAAGAGAAACTTCTTCCAACAAGGTAAGCTGTTTGCTTCTCTGAGATGAGTTCACTGAGCAGCCTACTTTGCCTTCAACTTGAAATCCTCCTGCCTCTGCTCCCCCTGTGCTGTGATGGCAGGCGTGCATGAGCACACTTGGCTCTGTAAACTCTGCAGACATTATAACCATGCTGTAGAAATGGCTACGGAGCACTTTGATAACAGAACAGGAGCCTTCGTGTAAAGCAAGCATCTCTTTCTACACAGGCTTAATTGTTGTAGAGATCTAATGACTGGGCTGCTATGCCCGCTAAATAAAGCCTGGTTCATCTTCCCTTTAAAATCTTGATACTGGACTTTTATCAAAACTGACTAGTACACAATTGATTATATGCTATTTAAAGCTGTATGATAATTAGCATCTTTCTATAGATTGTTTATTTGCTAATTTAAGCAAGAAACCATCCTCATTAAAATTATTTTTTATAAATCAAGAAACTTTTCTAATGCTTTTGTTTTTGTTGCTGCTATCATTGAGACAAGCCCTGGTTGGCTTTGAACTGACTGTATAGACCAGGCCAGCCTCAAGTTTGCTGTGATCCTCCTGCCCCACCTTCTGCTACTGGGTTTACAGATGTGTAGCAGCCTACCTGGCTGATGGCTTCTTAAAAGCTGGTTAAGAAGTCAGGCTGGGTGGTACATGCTTCAATTCCAGCACTCTGATGTCAGAGTCAGGCATATCTCTGTGAGTTTGGGGCCAGCCTGGTCTACATAATGAGTTCCAGGACAGCCAGGGCTACATAGTTGAGATGGTTTCTGACACAGATGGTGTCAAAGTGATAATGGTTCAGCTCCCAGAACTAGACATGTTCTCTCTCTGCCTTGACACTGGCTGGCTTGCTTCTAGGCTCAGCTCATCTCTCACATCAGACTCTGAGCAGCAACGACTGTAGACATGTGCCACCGAGCCTGTCAACGACGATTTTTAGTTGATCTTTCTTAATACTTTTAGTTATATGTCTGTGTGGGGGTGGGGTATGAGATCCCTGGAACCACCTGATGTGGGTAGGGACTGAATTCGGATCCTCCAGAAGAGCCATGTTCTTCACTGCTGAGCTGTGCCTCTAGCATAACAAGAATGATTTTGAAGGAGAACTGAGGGAGTATGGGGTGGGGGGGCAAACATTGACACACATGGCGCACAGGAAAGCTAAAATTGGAATGAAATGTTTTTGCATCCCACTAAGAAGAGTAATAGTCAGTAGGGCCCTGACTACATGTTTCATCTTGTACAATGAAGAGAGTAACAAGATGGTTGAATTGTTCTATTTTTAGTCAGAGTACACTTGTAACCTCAATAAAGCCGAGGTAGGAAATTGTAATGAGTTCTAGGCCAAAAAACTAAAACATAAAAGTCTGCTCCCAAAATAGAGCAATGACTCAAAGCGAAGAGAATGGTCCCATGTCCTATGTAACAGTTCTGTAAGATTTTTGTCACCAAGTGACATCATACCCAGATTATCTTGTGTAAGAGCACACTGTGTTTGGACAATGATAAAGCATTTCTCAGAACACATCTCTGTTGCTAAGCAACACTTTACCATGTTGCCCTGGAAGCCCGTGTTCTCTTTACTCGGGGACCTTGTGTGATTTAGCAGTCCTGACTCCCAGAATCCCCTTTGTGGGCTGCAGCCCATCAGCATCCCTGTTGGGAACCCTGCATCTCAGGGCTTTGAACCTTAGATACATAGTAACTTTTTGAGAGATTACTGTTATCAGTCACAGGGGAAAGTTCATGTTACAATATAGAAAGGATCCTATTTTTTCTAAAGTCATGTGTTTATATTTTTTAAACTAAGAACTTCTGTATCAGTTACTTTTGAATAACTTTTTTTTTCCTGGATAAGTTACCTTTGGCCACCAGCATCCATATTTAAGGACTGCAGGAGCTGAGGAGATGTCTCATAGTAGTTCTCAATATGTGGGCTGTGACCCCTTGAGGAGTCAAACGACCTTTTCCTAAGGACTTCCTAAGACTTTCAGAAAACAGATATTTACATTATGATTAATAACTGTAGCAAGGGGGCTGAAGGGATGAACTCAGATCCTCCCAGCGACCACATGGTGGCTCACAACCATCTATAAGTTCAGACACCCTTTTCTGGCATGCAGGTATGTGCACATGGAGCACTCATATATGTAAATAGATTTTTAAAAGGTAGCAAACCTACACTTCTGAAGTTGCCATAGTGTGAGAACTGTATTAAAGGGTAGAGGCATCAGGAAGGTTGAGAACCCTGGCTGGGTGGGTGATAACACCCGCCTCCCCAGCCTGGCTACCTGACTTCTGATCCCTGGAGCTCACTTGTGTAAGGATCTAGTTGAGCAGCACACAGCTATAACCGAGCACTTCAAATGGGAGGTGAAGACTGGACAATGGCCTGGTCGCCTGCAGGCCAGCTAGCTTGAAGCACCCAGTGTAGAAGCAGAATTAAAGGGGGGGGGACCTTTACATAATCACTACCCTGGGATATGCACCACACCCCAACACATGCACTTGTGTGTGTGCACACACTGTGTGTCAATGTGACACAAACCAGAGAGACACCTGGGAAAAGAGTAAACTTAAATTGAGGAATCACCTTCTTCAGATCAGCCTGTGGGGCCTAGACCTAGGGTAACTTCATGATTGATGCAGGTGGGTCCTACCCACTAGGCAACACTACCCCTAGGCAGATGGCCACCCTGGACTGTATAAAGAAGCCAGTCAGCAGTGTTCTCTGTGTCTCCGCTTCAGCTCCCACCTCCAAGTTCCTACCCAGACTTCCCTCTGCCATAGACTGTGACCAGGACACACACACCTTGCTTTTCTGTCAAGGTTTCATTGCAGCATGGAAAAGAATCTAGAACATACAAAGTTGTTTCTTTTCTAATATATGCAAGTCAATAATATGAACCAGTTGGCAGTGACTTGGTGTTTAGAATGAAAATTACCAGCTGAAATCGTTTTGCCATTGATAGATTAATGATTAAGCTATTTTTCACATAAAGGAAAGCAGAGAAGATTTAGCTTTGGTCTTCTTGTGACAGTGTGACAGAGTCCTTGCCACACATTTCCTTTAACTTGAATGTAGCTGTGGATTCCTTTAAACTGCTCCATGCTAATGTTCACTGAAAGGGACATTTTATGTCCACCCACCTCAAAGGGCGGCCCTCAGAGTGTGATTCATGCTGAGTCTCAAGTTTGGTGTCATGTTTCCTATCCCAACCCTAATCTGCAAACAAAGCTAGATTAACTACTGAGTTTGCCCTGGCAGCCAGTGCTTCCATTGTTACGAATATGCTTGTTAAATTCCATAGAAGATTAAGAATTTAGAATGCTGTGTAATGGGGGAGGGGGAGGTTTAGCTGGCTCGGGTTGGACCAGCTGAAAGAAAGCCTAAGGTCTTTTGCCATCTCTGATTTTACAGCAAACTTGGCTTAAATGGGAGAAAATGCTCTAAACAACAGAGAAAAGGCAGGTACCCTGTGACTTGACACATAACTATAGCTGCACCACTACCTTGTCTCCAAAGGCTGCTCTGAGCACTGTCAACACACTCATGCACATGCAAGCACACACATTCACATATACACCTCCCTAAGAAATATACACTTGGTCTGGACAGATGGCTCATCACATAAAGCTGCTTGCCACCACACCCTAATGGCCTGAGTCTTATCCCTCGGACCCACATAGTGGGAAGAGAGAACCAACTCCGGAAGGGTGTCTCAGACCTGCACACAGAGGCACATTGTACACACACTCACATGAATAAATACATTCAATTAAGAAAAAGAGGCTAGAGAGATGGCTCAGCAGTGAAGAGCACTCACTGCTCTTCCAGAGGACCCAGGTTCGATTCCCAGCAACCACGTGGCAGCTCACAACTGTCTGTAACACCTGTTCCAGGGGATCCAACGCCATACAGACGTGCATGCTGGCAAACACTAATGTGCATAAAATAAATGATTAAAAGAAAAGCCTATGCCGTAATCACACTAAAGAAATGGTACTGGGGCCTCCTCAAGTCAGTGAGCGCTACTTTGTAAATGTCATTTGTTCTACGCAGATGCTGTGACACCTTTACCCATTCCCACTTCCTACAGGTGCCTCACCTGAGCTGGCACCCAACTGGTGGCCCTGGATTGTACACTCTGCTCTGTCAGTGGTGGGCCAATGTATTAGTTGGGGTTCTCTAGAGTCACAGAACTTCTGGTAGTCTCTATATAGTAAGGTATTTGTTGGTGACTTACAGTCTGTGGTCCAACTCCCCAACAATGGTCGGCAGCAGCTGTGAATGGAAGTCCAAGGATCTAGCAGTTGCTCAGTCCCACAAGGCAAGCAGGATAAGAGAGAGAGCCTTCCTTCTTCCAATGACCTTATGTAGGTCTCCAACAGATGCTGTGTTTCAGATTAAAGATGTACCACCATGCCTGGATCTGGGACTTTGCTTTGTCCCAGATGACCTTGAACTCAGAGACCTCCTTGCCTTAATCTCCTGGGCTTGAGGCCACTGTGCCTCAAGCGAGATACAGGTCAGAAACTTGTATCTCCCAGCCTCAAGATCAGGATCACAGGTGAGCCTTCCAGTTCTGGATTGTGGTTCATTCCGGATATAGTCAAGCTGACAACCAGGAATAGCCACTACGATCCACCCCTTGTCAACTTGACACAAATAATGTCTCATGTCCGCATGAAACAATGACAGGGTCATGAAGACGCCAACATGATATAACCATTCCTTGTATCAGTGACTTCCTCGTCTGCTCATCCTCCCTGAACCCTCTGCCTCCTGCCGTGACTGACTGCAGAGAAAGTCCCCATGGTCACTGTCACTATTTTCCTGATTGGAAAGAAAAGCATGTTCGTTCCGTAATAGTTTAGTTGTAAGATGAGAAGGACCGAGGCAGTAACTAACGGGGAACCTGCTCTTTTGTGGACCAGAGGCTGCTTTTCAGGATCTTCACAAAGTCTTATGTGTCTGCCGGACAAAACTGTTCACTACCAACTAACAGTGCTTTGCTCTCTTTTGGGGTCCCTTGCTTTTTGGTTTGGGTCTTTTTTTCTTCTCTCACTGTGTTTAAGGGTAGAGAGAATTCCATGATCTAGCTACCGGCCATTTGAACCATAAACTTGGGACAGCCGTGAAGGCTGAGGTTCGTGAGGCATGCCAGGAAGCAGAGAGGTAATTGCCAAGTAGTCAGTGTGTCACTGGGTAAGGGGGACAAGGTGGTCAGTCTCTGGAGGTGACAAATAAGGGAATGGTCTAGGTTCTAAAAGTGGCATGTTCTAGGAATGGAGTGAGAATGTAATGTTCTCCGCTGAGGCTGTGTCTTACAAGGCATCAAAAGCCTTCACACAGAATGGCGTGCTGACCAACGTGGCAAGGAGTCATTTCTGTCTTCCCTAGCCCATCACCCTGCCTCGAACTGATCCCCAAGGGCCTGTGGCAGTTTAGAAGAGACATGGTAGCTACCACCTGTGATGGGAATTTGGGGCTCTGCTAATAGTGGAAGAAGGCAGAAACTGAAGTCCAAAACCCCTGACCTGGCCTCCTGGGTCTGACTTTATGCTGCAGACTGATTACACATATTTTCTTCAGCTTGTTATTTGCTGAGTAGTTTGTCTGTGTAGTCCCGTGAATGTCTGCTCACTAGCTGATGTGGTCAGTGTGTGTGTGTGTGTGTGTGTGTGTGTGCGTGTGTGTGTGTGTGTGTGTGTGTGTGTGTGCGTGTGTGTGTGTGTGTGTGTGTGTGTGTGTGTGTGCATGTGTGTAGTACACACACTCAAGGACCTAGATTCTCATCTGAGAGCATAGCTCAGTAATAGAACACTTGCTTAACCTAGACAAGGCCACAAGTTCAGACCCCAGCACTCCAAAATGGATGAATGAATGAATGAATGATTGAATGAATGAATGAATGAATGAATGAACGAACGAATGAATGAATGAATGAATGAATGAATGAATGAATGAAATGGCCTTTTACAGCTTTGAGAACCAGGCACATCAAAGGTTTAGGTTTAAATGTCATACATGAAGCTCCCGATAGGCTCGTTTACGTCAGACCTGAGACTGCGTATGGCACATGGGTGCTTGGAGTGAACTAATCAGCTCCAACATCTTCCCTCTGCTCAACAGCATGGGATGGGATGGAACAGAGAGAAGACATAATGGGGAGAGAAGGTGCGTTTCCTCAGGTTTATCTGATTCTGTCCACTAGAACAGCAGCTTCCCCACCCACTCCTTTTTTCAGAGCCCTGTGAGGCTCATCATCTCCATGACAACAGACGGGAACTGCATAAGCGATGACTGTGGGCCCAGCCTAACCAAGTCGCTTCTATCAACCCGCTAAGGCTCAGAGAACATGGTGGAAGAGGAGGCAGGAAGTATGTAAGAGCCAGAGATGGGAGGAGGGGCTACAAAACCCCATTCCCTACACCAGATACAACCACAGCAACCACGGCCATGAACACCTCAACTGTAGTTATGTGCGCTGGGCCCACACAACACCAGCCTTATCTGCTCAGGGGGGGGGGGGGGCTCAGGGCCCACCGCTTACTGAACCACTGGCTATTAATAGAGCCTGGGTTAGGAGGAACCACTGCTGTCTTTAGTCATATGCCCTCTTCTGAGCCCACCATGTTCCAGTGGTCACACAGATGGCCCTGGTTAAACTCAGTAGGTCACAAAGCAAAGTGAATAAACGGCCGTTTGATAGATTTGTGGGGGGGGGGGGGAAGGCAGAGTGGTGAATGCAAAAAAAAAAAATCATAGTTTTCTGAGACAGAATCTACATATGTAGCCCTTACTGTCCTGAATATATATATATATATAATACATACATATAAAATGTTGTATATTTGTGTGTGTGTGTGTATGTGTGCGTGAATACGAATAAAAAAGATGTAACCTACAGAATGTTAAACTCAGCCATGACAGAACAATGGAGAAAAAAAATGAATAAAGGTCTAGTGTACCCCACTTGTGATGAGTTCATTTTCTTATGCATCTTTACCTTTGGCTGTGAACTGTATATGGTACAAGGAATGGTTGCCAGGAGACGGTGCTGCCAGTGGCGAGGCTGGGCTGCTGGAGAAGATGGAAAACCCAGTATCCTTCCAACTCCTGTCTGGAAGCTAGTGTGAAGAGCATCACAGAGACTCTTCACCCTCCCAGGGTGCTCTTTCCTTAACCCCAGCGTCTTCATCCATGCCTCAGGCTTCATCAAGACCGGGCAGCCTAAATACCAATATTTTGTAAACAAAGTTATGGACAGCTTAGACTTCTAATTGAAAGTAATCATGATTTCTATGTGGTGGTATAATTACCTAAGGAAAATGTTATTTGATGATTAAGATTCTGGAGTGAATTGTGTTCTCTGGGCTTTCGCTCCGTTCCCCCATCAGGGACCTGGTTTCAGCAGACTGCAGCTGTTGGAGTTGATTTACAGAGCGGCGGCTGTGGCTGGCCATAAATAAATCCTCTTATATAGTTGTTATGAACACCTGTTAGATCATCTGTCAGCGAAGAGCTGTTCACATTTATCATGGCGCAGTAGTTACTTTAGCCCTATCCATTTCCAGCCGACTCGGGCTCCGTTGCAGGGTTACTATCGCCACACATAATCGCTCGTTCCCGCTCCATGTTACAACTTGCAGATAAAAGATTTCACTACTTGGCCAAATTTCATAAATAAAGGAGCAGTTCGGTGCAGTAAAAGTTTATTTTTGTCATCATTTGTCACCCCATTATTCTATAAATCAAGGGGAATAGCGCTGTTGCCAGCTCAGGCGTCCCTGTCAGCCTTAGGCATGGATATGGCCCGTTTCTTCCTTTTAGATGAGATGACATGTCTTTCAGACTTAACTGGCTTATGGCTTTGTTTCACCCATTTTATTTTATTACCCCTGCAGAGGGATCCTCGGGAGCAGAGAGACTTACGGAGTGAGATGGAAACAGAAAATAGAGTGGGGAATGCTGCTTAGTGGAGGGGTGGGTACCCCACCTCCTCTGGTCCTTAGAAACTTGACCAGACCCTGCACCCTGTACCTTGCTGCAGATGCGTTTCAGAAACGTGAGCGCTGGGTATACCCTCATTTTGCAAAGACCATTACAACACGGGGTTACCGATAATAAGACAACCTATGCGTGCCCTTGGAGATCTCTCACTTGACAGGCTTTATGCAAAGGAAAGACTTACAGGTTTGTTTTCCAAAATTTGTCTGAAGCTCTAAAATGGAACAGCCCTACCCCAGGAGGCCTGTCAGCCTTGGTGTCCTGGAGGAAGTCACGATTTACTAGCAAGATGGGAACCATCTCAGGCCTGAGTTTGAAGAAGGCAAGACTCCTTGGTTAAGGGAGAGGCCAGAGAAGCTGGAGGGGGGGTAGGGTAGAGAAGGGTTTATAGTTGAGACTCGTGAGTTGGTTCTAATTCCAGGTACGGTCCCCATAGTCATTATGTAGCTAATAAATTCAATAGCGTGTTTTACTGGTTCTATAAAGGTGACAGGGGGGGTTTATGCTCTAAGTTTCCTTAGTAGCTCTTCTGTTTTATGTTGAAGTTCTTGGGCCATTATATTATTAAAGTCCTTGGAGTCTGAAGGGCTCGAGGGGGCCTCCATGTCTTTCCTCCGCACACTTGACCAGGACAAATGTCAGCTGGGGCTGGAATAAGTCACCAATACACCAAGAGCCAGTGGCTACGGAAGCCAAGGTTGTTGGGATCTGTTTCCTGAGATGTAGCTGAGATCTGTTCTGGTGTACCGCACCAAACAGACCTGTCTAGGGGCTGGGGGGCAGTTTTGGGCTGTGGACTCCGGTTGCCAGCATTCATTTTAGAAAGTCCTTTAACTCGGGAGAGAGACCTGCTGCTGGCCGCACTGCACGGAGCTGGAGACCGAGGACCTAGAACTTCTCTGCAGTGAAGAGCGGGGCGTCTGGACTGTGATTTCTCTGCTGTCACCCACTCCCCGCCTCTAGTAAAGTTCTAAGCCGATTCAAAGTTGGAAGCTACTGGTTTTGAAGGGACATGTCGGTCTGGAAAGGGCAAAGGAGGCTTCTGGTCCCGGAAACTTAGCTCCCTCCAGATGTTTGCTCCAGAATTTCCACATGGAAGCAGCAACTACTAATTCCCTGGCCAGAGTGCAGAGACCTTAATCTAAAGCCTCCCGTCCCGCCAGCTGTCTGGTGTTTGCTATTATAGGGCACCAACAGAGAAATGAGGCTGTGGCTTTATCAGTGCACCCTGGGTGACAACTTGATTTTCTGCTTTCACCGCAGGCAGCGGCAGCCCAACATGATGGGGCTGTTAATTTGTGCATTTCATGGTGTCTGTCAGGGGGGCTGGGGGAGGAGGGCTTCGGGGGAGTGGGGAAGGGAATGGAGCATGGCCCAACCGAGGAAGCACCTGTCTGCATTGACGGCACAGAGCACTTCTTATTAACGTGCAGGTCTCTAAATGCAGCCCTGGGATGACAGGCTGGCATCCCAGCACCCACACACTGTGACAGGCGCCGGCAGCCGGTCCCATTGTTTGCCCTTGATGAGCATGTCATTAATGGGAATGGAAGAAAGTGAGGACCACATCAGTATTCAAATAGCCTCTATTCTCTCTGCCATTCACCCGGTCCCCCGCTCTGCCTGCTGCACATTTCCTTCTGGGAGCCCCCCTCTCAGATCCCCCTCTTTTAAAAACAGATTTATTCCCATCCCAGACAAATCCTTTCCATGTTGTTCCTGGTTTCTTCCAACCCTGTGTTTACACCCACCTCTTTAGACTGGATTTAGGGAGATCAAGGGAGATTTGGGTTCTAGTGTCTTGCAAAGGTCTAATTAGCAAATGCAGGCTCTTTGCAGCCAAGAAAATGCAGGTTGCCACTTTGGAAACCCGTGTGTCTCCTGAGTCCCCGAATCTCCACCAGGAAGGTTCCCAACTGCCCTAGCCTTGTCTCATGAATGTGGGGGTTGGGGGGGGGTCGGGCAACATGGGGAGGAGACACTCCTCTAGCATGGCTTGCATAGAAGGCAGTAGTTCCTCTTCTGAAGCTTGTAGGAAGTTAAGGGAGGCGTGTGGTAGGTAACACACTTGGTTGGGAAGAGCCCTGCTTCACACAAGGGTTGCTCACAGCAAGGCAGAGAGTGGCTGGATCCTGAATACATGTTTCCATTCCTCAGACCTGCGTTGCTCTGTTTGCTTAATAATGTAATTAGAGGTGGAAGCGGGGGCTAGCGTATCCACACCGCCAGCAGTCCCTGCTCCTCCGTGGATCCCCAGGCCAACCCTGCTGCCCACTTGGCTTTCACATCACCTGGCTTTATACTTTCAGCTGTGTACCCCACTTCCCTCCCCTGCACCCCAAAACCTCTCCAATAGCCCATCTCCACGAGCATCCCGCACAGTCTAGTTCTGAGCAGCTTACTCATTGGCATCGACCGCGGCGTTAAAGTACCCTGCGTTCCCTCTGACCTTTCAGTTATGACAGGTCAGCAGAGCCGCTTGCAGTGTCCCTCTCTGGTGTTAATCTGTCAGCAGAATCCTCTACCTAGTGTTAATCTGTCAATGCCTTGGACTCGGACACCGCACCCCCCATCCCCCAAGATTCCCCATCTTCTAAACTGTGGTGGCTACAATACTGTACCTCTGTTGCAGACTGCCTAGAAACCGACCTGGGGCAATGTCTCCATACAGCCAGGCCCTTCCGTAGCCTAGGTGGGGATGAGGAAAGCTGTCCCACTCAGATCCCCACCCCACTGCCGTGGACCTGAGAAGATTCTCACATGCTTGTCGGACAGAATGCCCCATCTCTTGTCTGGGAGAAGCTCAGAGGTGTGATTACAGTTTAAAAAGTCAAGTCATAACTCAGGTTTTTTTTCTACTCTTTTGCTTTGCAGAGGTGTTCGGGGAAGGGAGGGGGATCCACAGAGGGTGATTTAAAAGACAAAAAAAAAAAAAAAAAAAAAAAAAGGGCCAAGAAAAAAAAAGAAGGGGGGAACCAACACTTTAGAGCTAGTGTCAGTGATGGAAAACAAATTTCACATTTGATTAATTATTAAGGAGGCTGTTTAATAAAATATAGAGTGTCTTGTCATTCTGCCATTGTTAGCATGACCCAGGACCCCTGTTTTAGAGGTGAACAGAAAGCTATTGAGGTACAACAATAAATTTTGTCCCCAAGGGTTTTTGCAGAAGTGGCCACAGGCTCTTCTTGACAGATTTAAGGCAGACATCCTTCAGCTGACACTGAGTAGGTTAACTGCAGTGGCGTCCCTTGGTGAGTCACAGCCACAGACATGTAAGTAAACAGATTCATTGGCCTCAGAACCAGCTGAAGGTTTGCGCTAGAGTTGCTTCTTTACTTTATTCAGGAGCCGGTCTCCTGGAAAATGCCCTCTTCGGGCTTAATGTTCTTGATAGCTTTGCTGATTCCAAAGCAAACAGTTATCCAGAAATTTAATTCATTAAATACAGCACTTTGAAAGCCCCACACAGCTCTTCCTTTGACTTACTTGGATTTCACAGGGACTATCAGGGTTTATGAAGAAATACCCTGTTAGAAAGAATTTGTTTTTCTTTACCACCTGCATAAAAATTGTAGTTTTATCTATACGGTTAGAAGTTATTCCATATGGCTGCACACACTCGAACTCATTTAAAGACAGTGCCGTTTTGAGTGTGCACAAATGCACACACTAACATGACGAGTGAACATTCAGACTGTGGATTTGTTCTGCCATTTCCCACTCTGTCACAGGCTGTCCAGATAAGATGGAGGAAGACCTCAGGTGGGCATGTGTCTGCCCTGTTGCTCCGTGACCATCTTTGCAAGCTTCTTGCCTGGCTCTCCCGTGGAATGTTCTTCAGGGTAAGACAGCAAGAAGGACCTCCTTTTGTTTCTTTCTGATATTTGGTAGGAAAGGACAGACCCTCCTCTATGTGGGGCCTGTGTAGAAGTCACAGACTGTCCTCAGAGGTGCAGACACAAGTCACAGTCACGTGCCTTCAATCCAGAACTTCGCCAGGTGGATCCATAGTTTGACCTTCCCATCACAGCTACATGTTTTGAAAGTAGAGTCATAGAACATTCTGGAAGGAAATTTATAGCTCTCCGTCTGCTGCATGGAAAAACTTTGCAAGGCTGAGACCAGGTGGGAGGAGAAAACTCTCGCTTTGAGCAGTTTCTAGTCTTCATCCCTGGCCAGATGCTGGAAGGCGCCCAGTGGAAGGCCACATGGCCTCAAACCCCACTCCCGTTCTTTCTGGTCTTGGGTGGGAGTGAAATAAGGACATTCCATTTTTCCCTCTGAAGCCCCAGAAATCAGGAAAAATGTATAATAAAATCCACATGTGAACAGGAAGAAAATATTGAAAACTATAGTCATTTTATTATTTATCTTACACATCCTAGCTCTATTTTGTATTCAGCTAATATATTGGTATAGAACAGCCATAAATATTCAGGCGTAACTAGTGAGTCATGTATGTAATTAGTGATACACTAGGAGTCATAATTCAGGTTAAAATAGACAGTCGGTATTATACATCACAGTTAACAACTATGCAGTTGACTCTTCTTTCAGAACTCCCTAGAGACCACATGCCTACAGCCCGGTTCCCAGAGGCTCTAACTGCTAAGATGGAGAGCCCAAGGCAATGGTCAGAGAACCTGCTTATTTCTTCCAGAACTGAGAGACCGCTCTGTCAAAACGCCAGGAAACGTGTTCTTCCCAGACTATAGTGAAACTTCTGTCTTCTACCTGCAACTCTATTTTCCTCAGGGCCATTTAGAGAACAGAGCTTAGGGGAAGGGAGTAGATGCCTCCCAGGTGGGTTCCCTGTGAGGACCTAGGTACAGACTTGGAGATGTTGACAGGCCGGGCAAGGGAGCTGTGGGGCGGGGTGGGGCAGGGCCGAGCAGAAGTGGGTTGGCATGGGGGCTCACCTCCTTGGAGTGAGGAATGACTCATGACTCTCTGGAAAGGCCATTGCCTTCTGAGGTAGATGAATTACCTCAGCAGAGTTGGAGGATCTATTTGGTAAAGAAGTTTTCATTAAACCAGAGATTTTTTTTTTAATGGCTTCTATTTTGTTGCATAGGAAAAAAGAAATAATTAGCCATTGACAAACGAAGTGCAGGAAATAAAGGCGCGTAATGTTATTCTAATGGGCCTCGCCATGGTCTTTAACTTTCTCCTTGCAGGCCGCATTATTTTTTAACTCAGATGTATAAAATCCCAGGGAGACAGTGGAACCGATTGCAGTTACACAGGCGTGGGGTGCTCTGAGCAGTAATGGGCGAGGCTTTAAAGTGCCATAAATATCGGTCTTCTTTATTGTGCTTGGTTCCTGAGGACCCCCATAACCCGTCAGCTAAAATGCCCACATTGTTAGCTAGTGCTCGGTAAGTTCCAGAGTTGGAACTTTAAGTCAGAATGTACACAGACCCCAGATTGCCTGGGAGGTGGGCTCCTCCAGTCTGTTTCTAAGCTACTTCTCTCTGGAGGGCCTCGGAGTCTAACAGAAGAAACACTGGGCTGTGGGCCAAATGTCCCTGACAAACTCATGTTTTTCAATACTTGGTCTCCAGCTAATCACCCTACTTTAAGAAGCTGTAGAAACTTTTGAGACATAGATGTGGTAGTTCGAACAAAAATGGCACCCATAGGCTCTGATATTTAAATGCTTGGCCCTCAGTTGATAGGCTGCTTTGAGAAGGATTAGGAGATGTGGCCTTGTGGGAGAAGGCATGCTCCTGCGGCTGGGGTTAAAGCCCACAGCAGGCCCAGACTCTGGTTCTCTCTGCCTCCAATTTTTGGATCAGATGTAAGCTCTCAGCTACTGCCCCAGTGCCGTGTCTACTGCCTGCTTCCACGATGGCCATGGGCTTACATTCTGAACTGTAAGCAAGGCCCCGGTTCAATGCTTTCCTTTATAGGTTGCCTTGGTCATGGTGACTCTTCACGGCAACAGAGAAGTAATTAAGCTCCAGCCTCTGATAGACACAGGCTGGAGGGTGCTATGCAGGCTCAGCTTCCTGAGACATGGGGAGCAAACGGTACTACAAGCCCTGGCCACCATACCTTCACCGCCACGATAGTCTTCTTGAACCATGAGCCAAAACAAACCCTTGATCCTTGGAAGTTGCTTCTCTTGGAATTTCATCGCAACAGTGAGAGAGATAACTGCCACACACACAACTTAGACATAAAGGCCACCAAGTCCAAGTTTTAATCCCTCGACCTCACACGGTAGAAAGAGGACAAGCCACTGAGAGTTGTCCTCCAATCTACACGCGTGTGCAAGGGCACACATATGCACAACAAATAAATGCATAAACAATCTCTTGGAAGATGAATTTAACTTAACCATTGGGTTGCTACTGTCCCTTGTCCATTGGGCAGATTTTTACGGTGCAGAAACCACTGGAATGTTTCTGTTAATGCAGTACCAGCTAACATTTACATGGCCACAAGGATCTCTTCTCTGGGTGATTCCTGCCTTTTTAGCTCTATTAAACCTGCTCTGGAGAGTCGTGGGCCACAGGCTTTAAGAAATAATGACATGGAAGGCAAGAAAGTGGAGAGCGGGGGAGTAAGTTCACACTGATCACAACTCACTTGTTCTAACGATACTGTCCGACGATGGAATGCTTCTTCTACTTAGTCTTGGGCTAATTATTTTGAAATTGCATTTTCTTTCTTCTAGCCTCATAACAACCAGAGAGTGACTGTCCTTGTTCACATCTGACAGGTGAGAAAACATGAGAGAACATGTCCTGGGAGAAGTCAGCTTCTCCCAAGTCAGCCAGCTGTTCAGCCTGGCCAGGCCGAGATCTGCCTGGGTCCCAAGCTGCATAAGAATTTTCCTCTGTTTGTTAGGTGTAGTGGTGCACGCCTTTAACTCTAGCACTCAGGAGGCAGAGACAGGAGTTCGAGGCCAGCTTAGTCTATATAGAGAGTTCTAGGCCAGCCAGGGTTATATAGTTAGACTCTATTTCTAAATAAATAAATAAACAAAAATTTTAAAAAGGAAATTTCTGTGTTCTTTCTCTAACCCTTTTAAGAACCATTCAGGATGGGGGGGGGGATGAAAATTCAGTACTTGAGATAAGATGCTTAGCCAGGTTAAACCACTGTTGCTGATGTTTTTATAAAAAGATCTGAGTAGTGAGGGTTCTCCATGTAGAGGATGGGAAAGGAGAAAAGTTATATAAGTGCATTAGAAAAATGAAGACATTTCCCCAAACCAGGCCATGCTAGAAAACATACAGAACATGGCCCCATTCCCAGGTCTTTCCAAAACTCTACCCTGTGTGTTTAGTCTCCTCAGTTCTTTGTGTTAAACTGTGGTGTGGGAGCCATGTCCCAGAGAGTCACCTCCATTCATTAGCAGACCTCACTGTCAGGGAACTTTCCTGGCTAGTGACCAGCTTCTCTTGTCAGTGTCTTCCCCCTAGAATGTGATGTATCCTGAAGTGGGACCCCACAAGACTTTAAGACGGGCTCCCTAATGTTGGGGGAAGGACTGTCATTCACTAGCCTATCTGTCCAGTGAGCGGCATTTGTCCCACCTCTAGGTGGGAACATGGAGGAACAGAGGAATGGTGTGAAGGCATGAGGGCAAGGGGTTGACTCCCACAGCTTCCTCTTCCTCTGGTTGGGCATCATTGTCCTTGGCCATGTCAGGGAGCCTAGTTAGCCAGGCCATGGGAAAGGAAGGACTCTGTACATCTGTCCCCTCTCTTCCTATACTGTAGAACCGCTGTTCAATAATCCTTGTGATTTCTCAAGTCACATCATAAATACGACAATTTCTTTCCCTCTATACCTTGGCCTTTTGGCTTAGTTTTCTTTTACCGCACAAGAAGTGGGGCCAGGGATGGGTGGGATTGAGGGGCTGGCCCCATTTCCAGAAGTATCAAGGGCTTTCCAGGAACACAGAGGAAGCCAGAATCCTGAAAGGCCTTCACAGAAATTGTATGCCTCTTGGGAAATTGCCTAGTTTAATTGTTTGGCCCCAAGAAAATTAGCATTTCATTAACCTACCTATCCTTTTCTACTCTGTCTCGAAAGGGCAGTAGATAGTTCGTTTTAAAATGCAGCCAGCGTCCCATTTGTATTTACTTTTTTAATGCTGCAAACAATGCACTTCGTATTGAGTTGAATAGGGCGCCAAGAGAAAACGCAATTAATGAATAGTCACAAGGTTGCTAATCTGATCAATGTTGGGTGATAGGACATTTAATCTGATTGTCTGTGACTGCAACTGCTCAGAGCTGGTGGCAGCAGAGGACCGCACTGGCTGATGGGAGACCAGTAAGGGACCAGTCAGTAGATACGGAATGAAAATGTGTCCAGGGGGAAGGTTTCTCACAGCAAGTGTGGCCCTGTGTACAGCCCCAGATTAGGAAGACAGCAAAAGCGAAAGAATTCCTCTGGGCCTGGTTGTCATTCTCTGTGATGCTTGCCTGGCATTCATGAAAGCCTCCGGTTTGGGTGTGAGGTACATGCCTGTACTTCCAGCTCTCGGAACATACAAGCAGAAGAGGCAGAAGTTTGAGGTTAACCTTGGCTACACAGTAGGTTTGAGGTCAGCCTGGGATAAATGAGACTCTGTCTCAAAATACATACATACATACATACATACATACATATATACATACATACATGCATGCATACATACATACATGCATACATACAATAATCGAATATCTTCAGACCTTCGTCTCATTGGGCATCGTTAGACCCCAGCGTTGGAAGGCATCAGATTATCATTAATTAGACAAGAGCCTGGGACAGTAGGGACTATAGGCACAGGTCCCTTCACTCTTTGCTGAAGTTATCTGAAAGGCCCCGTGGTTGAGAGAATGTAGAGCCCCCTTCAGCTTGCCCCAGATTAAAGGGAGTGACCACTGTCCAGATAAGCATGGACGTGTTTGGTGCTGACAGCAGGGGGAAAGGCCAGACACCGACTTCAGTCTCTTCCAGGATGCCCATCTGAAGGACCAGGAATAAACCCTAGGCTTATTATCAGACTTATTATCAGACAAGATTGTCAGACTTGGTTGAGCCTCCTGCTTCTTACCTGCTGGTCTCTCCCTCCTCATAGACCAGGAGGAGCTTCTGCTGGCCTTTGAGGACTGGAGAATGGAGCTGTGTGGACACTCACAGATGGCTCAGCATCTTCAAATATGTCCCCTTGCTGCTGAAGCGAATGCCTCCTGTGGTGTTTCTGCTGCTTGCATCTTCCTTGTAGTGGACACCAGATACTTTCTCAACCCAGTGGTGTCCAGCTGAGATATTCCATCATAGTGATGCGAGGCCCCTTACCTTCAGGGCCCACACCTTAGTGCAAGAATAAGACAAAGAAAAATACCAAGCCAAACACGGGCTTTTGTCCTGTATGCTGACATAATGGAAGGGGTCAGTACAAGGCTGAAAGGACTCTGCTGGCTTTTGAAGTGCATTTCTGGACCTCTCAAATGTCACCCAAAGTAGGGGACTCTCTGCCCTTTACCTAGGCACACCACACACTTCATAACTCTCCAGCCACACCCTGATCAATGTCACACCTAGGTGACAAACCATCATACCCATGTATGACAGCTCCTTATAGAGCCCTGAGTGCCAGGTGGTAAGAAGCCACAAAGGGTTGTGCTGAGCACTGTGTGTGGGCTCTCTTTCTCCATCTTTATCTCGAGATGTCCTGCTTCCAGATCTTCTGCTTCCTTTAAACCATGGCTGGCCACAGAGGGACCCAGGATGAGCTTAAAGGAAGATGTGTTGTGTGGCTCCCGTGGCCATTTGTGAGTCGCACCTTCTGTTAGGATGCCCTGTTCTCAGCTAATGGGCGGAAATGTGCAGGTGGGGAGAAAAGGGAAGAATGCCAGCCTCGCTCACAGAGCCACATCAGCAGTGAAGAGCCCCCCCCCCCCCCCAGTGGAAAAACCGCTCAACCTAAAGCGTCTTTTCAGAGATCTAGTTTTTGTTCTGAAGTTGCATGCCTGCTTCTCCCCCTTTTCAAACACCACAATCAGGCATCTATTAAAATTCTGAGGCTGTCCGTCTATGAGCTACTTAAGCCCAAAGGCCTCAAAGAAGGATGGGGCAGTACTGGTCTAATTGGTTCCCTTCTGGACTAAAATGGGAACCACAGGCAGAACGGGAAATGGCACTCACCTTTGTTGACAGCACTGGAAACTGGAGGGGGGTTGGTTCTCCCTGTTGGGTCTGGGGCGAGGGAGGAGGGTTATGACAATTAGGTCGAGAACCACGGAGGCTGACATGGGTAAGTGGTTCGGTAGCCCTGGGGTAAAGTGGTCTGAGGGGGCCTGTCTCTCCCTCCTGCCGACTGCAAACAGTGTGTCTCTCCTCTTGCAGGTGGACCTCCCTTTAGATGTTCCTCTTCTTTCTTGTAGGATGTAAACACAACAGAGTCCTCTCCTTCTAGGAGCTGTGACATGAGAAGCCATTTCTTCCCTGTTAACTAGAAAAAGCCCACCCCTCAGAAACCTCATTCCCAATGCCTGGGTACTGCTAATGGAATTTTTAACTCGTCCTAACCGCACCTGAAGGTAATCAGCTGTGAGCCAGTTGCTCATTCCGAGTCCCTGGCAGGCTGACAGGGGGGCAGAATTAGATGGTTTGATAACATTTCCCAGAAGGGGCCATGGTAGCCGTGTTGGGGCAAGCGTCCAGGAAAGGACATTCTCCGGTTGCTTCTGTTTTTCACACCAAGGCAGAGCAGTCGACTTCCATCCCGGCATAGGGACTCAGACCCAAGGGACACAGAGTGTGACTTTCCGACATTACTGCAACCCCACCCCCAGGAGGCTACGCCTCAGGGTGTTAAAATAAGGGTCTGCCTTGTAAAGTTTCCCTCAAACAAGAGTGTATTTTAGCAAAAAACAACATTATACTTACAGTCTTCTATCTTCAACCCAACTCTCAAGTCAAAGGGTGCCAAGGCTTGGTGAGGGCAGCCCACCATTCTGAAGTGCTGTCTCCCTGGAGGGCTCCTTAGCCTGGACAGTTAAGAAGTGTGGTTGTCAAGCAGAAGCTGGGGGCCTATTGAGGAAGCTCTCACCTCTCTTTTGTTTCTCACTTTATCTATCTATCTATCTATCCATCTGTCTATCTATCTATCTATATATCTCTCTATCTATATCTAGCTCTATTTCTGTCTCTATCTGTCTCTATCTCTATCTCTATCTCTATCTCTAATCTATCTCTATCTCTGTCTCTATCTATCTATCTATCTATATCTTTCTTTCTCTCCCCCTCCCCTTCCTCCCTCCCTCCCTTCCTCTCCCTCTCTGGTTCTTTTTTTTTTTTTTTTTCTTCCTTTCACTTAAAGAATCATTTATTTATTTTATGTATAGGCAGGAACTGTCACTGGCTTCAGACATACCAGAAGAGGACATTGGATCCCATTCCCATTACAGATGGTTGTGAGCCACCATGTGGTTGCTGAGAATTGAAGGTCCTCTGGAAGGGCAGTCAGTGCTCTTAACCACTGAACCATCTCCAGCCCTTGTTGTCTGTTTCTTAAACAAAAAACAACATCGACAAGTGGACTTTTTTGTGTTACCCAGGAACATGGGCTCTGCAGCAGGATTAACATGTCACAAAGGCGCAGAACCAAGTTTATTTAGGCTCATAAAAAAAAAAATCACCGAGAAAATGGAATTTTTCGGTCATAGGCCAGGAAGTTAAGAATCAGGAGTCCAGGAATCCATGGGCCAAATTACTTTTATTCTCAAATAATACATTTCAAGTTCAAAAACTTTGAGGTGGTGCACACCTTTGATGATAGCACTTGGGCGGCAGAGGCAGGCAGATCTCCGAGTTTGAGTGCTTGCTGCTCCCGAGGAGGACCGAGCTTTGCTTCAAAGCACCCGTATCAGCTCCAGGGGATCTGATGTCCTCTAACTTCAGATGGCACCTAAACATAAAACTGTCACTGGTAAAAGTTTACACAGATACATAAATAAAAAGAATAAATAAATTTAAAAGACTTGGGCAATCAAAATTAGACTAACAAACTAATGAAAAGTAGGCAAAAATGTTTTTAAAAAGACATGTCACAGAAAGTAAATATCCATTAGAATTTTAACCAGTGGGTCTCAACCCTTTTGGGGTTGAGCAACCCTTTCACAGGGATCAACTAAGACCATCAGAAAATACAGATGTTTAGATTAGGATTTATAACAGTAGCAAAATTACAGTTATGAAGTAGCAACAAAAATAATTTTATGGTTGAGGTCACCACAACACAAAAACCTGTATTAGAGGGTCACAGTACTGGGAAGGTTGATATTTAAGATCACTGAGTCTCAGGGGAGTCCAAATTAAAACCATAATGAAGCCTTATGACCCACTTAGCAGGACTGTGATAATGAAAACGAAACATTGTATTAAGTGTGGAAGATGAAAACTGAAACTTTCTGAAACAAGGCCGTCATGATTTTAGAAATACTGAGTATATGTTCCACACACAACCTATCATTTCCTCAGTAGAAGTGAAAATATTTTCTTATAAAGATGTATTTGTTACGTTTAGAGCATTTTCATTTATAGATGAGTCTCAAGAACATTCTGGTAAGTAAAAGGAGCCAAAGAAAAGACTACATGAGGGGAGGGAGGATGGGACTGGAGGAAAGGGGATAACATCTGAAATGTAAATACAGAGGATATCCAATTTTAAAAAAAGGTATAAAATGAAAGGAAGGAAGGAAGGAAGGAAGGAAGACTATACGAAGAGCAGTTCCATTTGATTGACATGCTGGAAAAGGCAAAATTTAGGATAAGAACACCAAAAGATCTTGGGTTATCCCAGTGGGCCCCCAATTCAATCACAAGTGTCCTGATAAGAGTGTAGACCGAGCTTTGACCTGGAAGGGAAGAAGGTCATGTGACAGACACAGAATCAGAGGGAAGTTGTTAAACCATAGCTTGATGTAGGGAGGAGCCATGAACCAGGCAATGGCAGGACACCGTGAAAGGCCTGGAGCAGAGTCCCTTGGAAGGGACCAGTAAGCGGACACCATCTAGATCAGATTTCTGATTTCTGCCCTGGGTGCCGTGTCACAATACTTTGTGGTAATTTGTTACAGCAGCCATCAGAACCTAACACAGAAAGGAGTAATAGAAAGCAGGACACAGGACTACAAAAATCTTGTCCTCACTTAATGAGATGCATGGTGCCCTGCATCAGCACCCTTAAGTGTAAGGGATGCTTTGTTAAAGAGATGTGAGCTTCCCATTCCTCCTTCACCTCCCCCTCCACTCCCTAGTCCTTGATCTTATTCAGCCAGAGGGGTGAACTGTTCAGCTTAATGCTAAAGTCCTAGGTACCCCAAACTAGTCTGGACAAAGAGTTTCCTGTTTGTGTCACAATTAATTTCGTACATAGGCCATTGTGTCTGATGCATGGTATCAAGCCAGCGACAGCTGAATACAAACCTCTCCTATGAGGTCTCTGCAAAGTGAGCCTCCTCGTGTGGTTCTTGTTATTATCCGGTTCTTGGTCAGTTAACACAAAGCCGTTGGTAGGGAGCCCATCTCGGCGAAGCATGCTGTTTGTTTGGCTTTACGAACCCCATTGCTTCTTGTAGGTTTTAGAGGCAATAGCAGTGAACAGCCTTCAGGACTGTGAAGGAGAAGGTAGGTGAGGCGAGGTGAAATGGCTGTCACAGGTACACATGAATAACCCTGTCCTTGAAGTCTAGATCCAATGCCAGGCTTGACAACCCAGTGACCAGCTGTGGCCCTCCCTCTTTGATATCCCTCTGTGTGCCACATCTCTCTGCTTGGCTGAAATTCCATGTTGGCTCCCGGAATGTCCATAACTGGGTACCAAGAGCAACATGGCAGGGCCACTCTGGGCAGAAGGTGAATATGCCACCTCGAGGAGGCTTCCGTGTGACAAATGAGTGTCTGTGTTTCAGATGGATGTAAGAAGCATGTCAGAGAGGGGAAGTCAGCACATTGTTGCTTCTACCGGATGATAGCTAAGGGGGAGTGATGGTGTCTGTGTGCTAGGGTGAGATGTCTCTGGCTCTGTGAGGTTGATGTTTTCACAGCACAGATCTCATCCAGCAAGAACCCCACAAGGGAGAGGAGAGAAGGAGAGGTGATCTTAAGGCCAGAATAACAACACAGTTCCATTTGTATGCAGACAAATCTATATCTTCAGGAGAACTATGGGGCCATTCTAGCGTGTTAGCAGTGCCTTGTTCTACCCGAGCTTATCAAATATTTAAACATCTTTCTCTCTTTTTTTTTTTTTGAGCCATTACATCTGGTGAATATGGAAGTAAGAGAAAAATGAAGTTCCTGTTCTTTTTCTTTTCCTGCAAGGTTTCAGTGGCAACTCCATTTCCCATTTATGGAAGGCACATGGTTCCTCCTATTTGCTAGAAAAATAAATAAACAACTCATTCCATGTCCCCATAAATACATATTATCTAGGTTCAAATCAATTGATTGATCTATCTCAGCATCGATTGATCAACATAGCATCTGTCTGTCCATGTACCCATTGGAGAGAGAAGCAGATGACATATAATTAGCTCCATAATGCAGTAAATCTTTTCTTCCAATTAGCACAGCCACAAATAGATGTGAGAGGGTCCCATTTCTTGAAGACAAATATTTATGATTGTACTGTACAGTGCCACCAGATCAGAAGCCTGTGTTTTGAACATGGTGCCTGTATGACAGCCGGCGAAATCTCCACCACAAGTCACTGAAGGGCCTGCAAACCTAACTCCAAACCAACTCTCTCCTGAGTGACAGCAATCAGTGACCCCATGGAATAACCAAAGGCAAAAATCATAGATTGTGTTCCCACCAGCAACTGAGTAGCAGACAAGCTGAAGAGATAAATATGCAGATATGTTTTCTTTTTTCTGAGATTCACATGGCGACCCCACTCCTACACCCTCTCTCTGAACAGGAGTCAACACACTGACGCTGAGAGGTGCGTTGGAAAATGGCTCTTGTCGCTGGAGAAGGAGCAGGCTTCAGCTCTCCCAGGATTCTATTCCCTGGGCTGGGCGGATGCTCTGAAGGAGCAGAATCATGGCTTCAAGTCCAGAGGTGAACTTGGGATTTATTTGCGCGGTGCCGAAGGCATATTTTTAGAGAACCCGCGAGTTCTGGGGTCTCCCAGTCCTAGGGGTCGGCAGACTGCTGGCTCTGGAGAAAACTGATATTTTTATGACACAGAGTTTGGGTCAAGAATGAAAAGTTTGGAAGATTTACATTTTTCTCCAGCATGACCTTTTGGCTTTATTCCTTAATTAAGCTAAGACGTGGCAGCTAAAGAGAGTATTATGGGCCTGCTGTGTCCCCAGGGCGTTATGAGACACCAGGCACAGCTAAGCTAGCTCAAGACAACCATGTTCTCTGGAGTTATTTTATTGCTATTATAAAAAATCTTTATTATGGGAAAAATATGTATTTTTATGCCAGAAGAAGATGAAGATGACAGTTAGGTTGTTGAACGATAGTTTCAGTTGGGCTCATGCCCACAGAGACTGTAAAACACCCAAGACTCAGGGAGGCCTCTTGATAGAATCTTAAGAAACCTAACGGGGTATATTAATCTTTGTGAAATTCATAGTTGGAACAGGTAGCCATTAACTGGCACTTTCTAGTTATCAAGGTATTTTATGAAACCGAAAAGTCCCATTACACTTGCTAACGGGACCAAGTTTGGGGGGCGTGCCTAATGAAATCTTCTAGCCTGGGAATCCTGAAGTCCCAAGATGGCTGCCGCTCTGTCTTGAGCAGATGCTCGGCCCTGCAGAAGCTCTGATCCCTGTTCCCCTGCCTTTGTTTCTTCTGTCACTAAGAAAAGGAAAACTGTTCACAGAAACATCCTCTCCTCCCCCAGAGCCTGACACCTTTCCCCTTTGGTTTTTGTTGCTTTGTTTGGTTTGTTGTTTGCTTTTATTTTGAGGGCATTGTTTTAGGTCTGTGTGTGTGTGTGTGTGTGTGTGTGTGTGTGTTTGTGTTGCTGGTGATTAAACTTGAGATCTCGTACATATATTAGGCAACTGCACTACCACTGAGCTATATATACACCCCATATATACACACCCCATATATACACTCCCACATATATGCTCCTATATATATATACTCCCTAATATATAGTATATATTATATATATGCATATATATATATGCATCCTATATATATATATACACTCTCTACATATACTCCCCCTATGTATATGCCTCCTATATATACATACTCCCTATATACACACCATATATATATATACACACACACACTCCATATACATACACCTTATATATGCCCCCATATATATATATCCCCATACTTATACCATATATATATATACATCTACTGTGTATACACCTCTTATATATACATCCCATTCCCTAGTTTCCTTATTTTATTATTCAATTTGCTTGTTTTTGTTTTGTGAAGCAGGGTCTCACTCCATAGGTAGGATTACAGGTGTGAGCCACCGTGCCAGCTTTTGTTTGGTTTTAAAAGTAAATAGTCTGTCCTCTCCTCCACAGGGTTGTCCCTTGTTGTAAATGACTCATCCCTCAGCCTACTGATACATGAAGCCTTTAAACAAACCATCGTCTGCCCTTCCATCACAGGAGGGGCCTTTGCTAGCAGAGGTTTACATACTTGCTCAGCTTATTGTTGTGTTTATCATTTATGTTTGTGTCCTCAAATTCCAGAGAGTCCTAGGCAACTCTGAGATTCTCTTCTGCCTTTTACTAGTGGGTCTTCTGGCATCACCTGTGGTTTGCCTGTCTTTTGTGCAGCTGTGTCTTAAGGAAAGTTAACAAAGTACTTCTCTTCTGTCCCTTGGATGGGTGGAGAGATGAATTAGGACTCCTATGCCACCTTTAGGCTCTAAACTGGGAACCACACCCAGCAAGAAGTAGGGAAACATTGGCACCTTTGGCTTGGAGTGACAGAGAAGCTGGTATACTACATGTAGGCTTAGATTTTTCAAAGCCTATTTTATTTCGGATTGCTCAACCCTTCAACCTCCCTTCTAGCTAAAGGTAGGAAAGGAAGGTAGTTAATGGGACAAGGGGTTGTGGACCTGTTTAGAACTAGTTCTTTGGGGGCGATTCCAACCTTTGTTATCAGGGTTATCAACAGTCCAGTCCCAATAGTAAACACCAAACACAATCAATAACAGCGGCTCCATCCAGTAGAAACCACAAGGCTCTGCCGAATTGGGATGAGTCAGCAGAAACAGCAAGAATCAGACAGAATATCACTAGAAGTTCTTTGGTGCATTTCTCTCTACAAAGAAGACTAGTGAAGGTCAGAGAAGTGGTCCATTGCTAGCAAAGACTAGCTAAGGATTGCCAAGTGGAGCAATGCGAAAGATCCTTTCGCTGTCCGTGGGCTCTACGCATCCGATTTCCAAGCATCACGCACCCTCTCAAGTCTCTGCCTCAGCAAAATGCCCTCTCACAGCTTCCAGAAAAACATCAGCAGACACAACTGAGTCTCCAAAGAAACCAGAGAAGTTCACAGAACAGAGCCATTGTTGCTTGTGTGCCACACCCACTTTGGAGCTGGTCCTTTGTTGAGGTAAAGAGCAAAACTTCCAGCTAGGATGACCATTTGTCTGTGTCTGTCTTCCTTCATGAAAATTAAACTCAGCAAATCAAAAATATGTTGTTTGGTTTTACACAAGGTTAAGATTGCTCTCTCTCTCTCTCTCTCTCTCTCTCTCTCTCTCTCTCTCTCTCTCTCTCTGTCTCTCTCTCTCTCCCTGCCCCCTTGTATTTTAGGAAAAGCCTCATTTAGGCTAGTCTTGAATTCTTGAGTACTTGATCCCCCTGCCTCAATTTCACAGGTAGTAGAATTACAGGTACTGTTATTGATTCCCTGTTTCACTGAGACAGGATGTCACCCTGTAGTCCCGGCTAGCCTGGGATTCAGAGCTTCACCTTCCTCTGCCTCCTGACTGCTGGGGTTAAAGGTCAGCACCATCACACTCTGCAAAGACTAATGTTTAAAACTAAATAATTTTATTACCACCTTGCTAGGCTGGTTTTGCCTATGGAGGCCCATAACTTGGGGTTTTCTGTACATGGTAACCTAATAATCAGGGCATCTAAGTGACTTCTCTGTTTGCTGTTACAAAGGCCAAACCTCACACTACAGAACAGTGTGCCTTAAACATTGTCCAACCCTCTGTAATGACCTACTTCCTAAAGATTTTTTCCAGGGTAATAAAACTGTAGTCTGGATATTTGGAACAATAACCTGGGTCATAGTGGGGTTTTACTAGTGAACTTTCCTGCTATTTGTACAGAGATTACTCCACGTGTTAAGTGAAGAAAAAGAAGTTGGGGTTGTGTAGTTGGGGTTGTCTAGCTTGGATTGTATAGCTGGGTTGTGAAGCTTAGGCTGTGGTGATGGGGTTGTAGAGCTGTGGGTTGTGTAGCTGGGGTTGTAGAGCTGGGGTTGTGTAGCTGAAGTTTTATAGCTTGGGTTGTATAGCTGTGAGTTGTGTAGCTGGGGTTGTGTAGCTATGGTTGTGTAAGTTGTGAGTTGTATAGCTGGGGTTGTGGAGCTGTGAGTTGTGTAGCTGGAGTTGTGGAGCTTGGGTTGAATAGCTGTGAGTTGTGTAGCTGGGGTTGTGTAGCTGTGAGTTGTGAAGCTGGGATTGTGTAGCTGTGAGTTGTGGAGCTGGGGTTGTGTAGCTGTGGGTTGTGTAGCTGAGGTTGTATAGCTGGGGTTGTGTAGTTGTGAGTTGTGGAGCTGGGGTTGTGTAGTCGTGAGTTGTGGAGCTGGGGTTGTGGTTCTGTGAGTTGTGTATCTGTGAGTTGTGTAGCTGGGGTTGTGTAGTTGTGAGTTGTGGAGCTGGAGATGTGGTGTGAGCCATCCATCATCTCAGTCTGTGTTAAGAGTGTTCTGCTGCGAAGGAGAAGAATCTGTTTCGTTCCTTCGCCCTATGAGTTGGAAAACTGAGGCTGCCACTGACTTCTGTGATTGTGAACCCCAAAGAGAAGGCAAGCTGTGTGTAAGAAAGGGTAAGGAGGGGCAGGACACCACGTGCTTGTCTGGATTCTCTTCAGCCTCAGACGCCCAGCATTGTTCCCTTGTGGAGGGAAACTGTTGCTGGTACCAGTTTCCTGGTGAACGCTACTTGTATTTTCTGCTTCCTTATATTTTGGACAGAACTAGCTTCCTGCTGCCAACAGCTGGCTCCACCCCCAGGAAAGCTGCTCAAATGTGTTCACTACAATCAAGCCATTTGGTATGTGTCTCCATATTTCTCCTCTAAAGCCAAGTGTTGGCCTTTGGCTTGGCCTCTGAGAGACTTCAAATGTTCAGATCTCTCTTCTTGTCAGGCAAGTGGATAATCTCAGAAGACTGGGGACACCGAATGTCCCGAAAGCCAAGCTTCCAAGCATAGAGATTCTCAATTCCATTCCATTTCACCAATCTCCAGAGCTTATTGAGTTACATGTGCTGTTTCTTCTCATCCAAGACACCATGCGCCCTTCCTCTGGTGTTCTTTTGCTGATGCAAGGCCACCCAGGAGTCCTGGGGAAAAAGCCTTCCCATAATGACCCAGTGTGGACAGTGTAGGAAAGATGTGGCTTAAAGCACACACAAAAAACCAAGTTATAATTTCCCTTTCCTTTCAAAGGATTATATCATACAGGTTTAAAATAATGGAAAGTCTCCAGCCTCGCTGCTTGAGGCCACAGAAAAGTGACAGTCGCCAATGAGGCAATGCTGTAAGCTTGGGTGTGTTATAAAATACTTGAAACACTATGTGTGTAACAAGCCTAGGGTACCTGGTTCTTCAACAACATGGACCAAACAACTGTTCAGCCGGCACTATGGCTCGAGGTTTAAATGAAATAGCTAAGAAACCAAAAGGCCAGCATACGTCCAGATGTCATTTCTTGTTGTCAGCGACTTTTCTGAGTCCCTTGCCTTGTTAATTCACCAGAGAAGAGATTCGGGAAGATGAAGATCAAGATGTAACTGGGGGGTCTGCAAAGAGACTCACTGGTAACTGATTACTTGGGAAGGATTCCCTAAAGACTGCTGACATCAAACACCCCGTCATAAACCCCACCAAAACTAGTTCCCAATCATGCATTTATGTCATGGAAACTGCAAAGACACTTGCCCCATCTGGTTGTTGGCCTGGGTAAAACCCCACAGAAGGTGATTCAATTTTACTTAGTTGGGTGAAGGACCCAGGACTCCATTGCTTCAGTAGGCAAGAAAGCCTGACTCCTTGCACTTAGTAGGGTATTTTGGTGCTGCCGGATCCTGAGTCTTGCAAATGCTACAGGCCAAGCAGAGGCTCAAGAAAGGAAACGCTCAGGCAGAGGGATGGGCAGAGGTTTTCTTGTTGCTGTTCTTTCCTAAGGCCTTCTTCGCTGGAGAGTTCAGAATCTAACCCTGTTTGGGTTCTGAACTGAAACTGTCTGCAGCTGACATTACGGTACGATTAGGCTATACGAATCTAACTGGTTCTGGATCCAGAACATAGATTGGTCCATTGTTAGTTTTTGCAGGTTTTTTTTTTTTTTCTTTTTTTGTATTTGCTGGTGGTGCGCCACTTCAAGCCAATGCTAGAATAAAGAGAACCGCAGTCTGTCCTTATTTCCCTGAAGCACCATTAGAATTCTGTTGCAGTGTTTACATCTTCTGTTTCCGTAGTAAACCGGGTTACTTCCTCGTCTGAACCCTGCCGGGGAGTCAGAAAGCCAACGTTTGAGATAACGTGGCGATGCATTTTAAGGAGAATCAGCTCCTAAGAAGCGGGGGAAGAAAATATATCGCCAGACTTTGCAGAGGCAAACACGACCCAGCAGGTTGGAGGAGGCGGCGGGGGAGTGGGGTCCTGGAGGCCCCAACCCCCTCCTGCCCTCCCACTGTGCAGGCGTCGACGCTGGGCCCCAGTCACCGGTGCTCCCACGGGAGCCGGGGACCCTCGCGCTCCCTCCAGGATGGGACAGGCTATGACAGCCCAGTTTGTGCGCCAGCATCCTTAATATTTCCTTCCTTTCAGAAGCAAATAGAGCGTTCCCTTATCTGAATGCTAATTTCCTAGTTAAAAACCCTCCCTTGCTGACAGGGGACTGAAAAGAGTTTTAAATCACAGGTGTAGAGTATCAGATGCAATAATGCTCTTGCAATAGTGCATTGAAGCCTCAATTAATTAACCCTTGGGCTAAGTAGGCAGGTACATGGCGGTGGCCGCAGGCGGTGGATGGATGAGATTTAAATGTGCATCTCATTTCCCTAGCACGGAGCACGCCGTTTGGTTCAGAAAGGAGTCATTTTACACACTCGCCTCATTTACTCGCCTCTTTAATCCCCCTAATTCCACCTGAGATCGGGGGAGAATTGAAAAGGAAGGCCAGGAGCAGGAGCTGCGGGTCCGGCTTTTGTTGTGCCGGGTCCCTGGGGACCTCACTGAGCCGAGCCACACAGGGGCCCTCGCCTTCCCAGCCCTTCCCAGCGGGCGGGCGTGGGTGGGAGATCTGCGAGGCCAGAAAGAGGGGGACCCGGCGGGGTTTGCTGGTTTAGGGCGTGCCGGTAGTGTCGGAGGACAAGGCCGGGGACCCGACGACCCGCTGGGTGCAGGCAAAAGCCGAGGCGCCCGGGAGTCCCTTTGGCCCCAGGTTCGGAGACCGCCTCCCACCCACGCCCCGCCTGGGCTCGGAGTAACTCTCCAGCTCATTTCTCTGCACGCGATTTACCATCTGTGAACTCGTCTTTAACCTAATAAAGATCATCTAGCTTTTTGACTAACAAGAAAAGGAAACAGTGCTCATTGTGGGGTTTGGGGAAAATGGCTTCACTAATGTGCAGGATGAGAACAGAGTGATTTATAGGCGGTTTTAACTGTAGGCTATGATTAGGGGGCTGGTAGTAAGTGCATTAGGTGTCTACGCGTGGCAAGAGAGTAAATAGGCGTTTTATTTATCGCAGTGCCAGGGGCCTCTTAGCGGAAGAGCGCTTCTCCAAATTGAAATATAGCAGAGTTTACACTCCTGATTAGGGTTTCAAGCGCAGAGCCCAAGGCTATGAGCTAAGCAGAAACAACGCTCGCTGACACCTAATTGTCACTGGATTAATGTGCAAACAGGGACAGCGAACAGCAACAACAAATAACCTAGTGTCAGAGCCGTTGGTGGCAGTGTCCACTCGCAATGACTTGGGGCCAAATTGGAGTTTATATGTCAAAACAGGCTCGGATCAATGTGTCGGGTCCCTCCTGCAGAGGGCGGATTGGGTGGCGGGGCTGATCTATGTGTGTGTGCGCAGGCATATTATGTGCGGGGGGGGGGGGCAAGCAGACGGAGGTGAAATGCCTTTCCATTAATTTTTTTTCTGCTTTATGCTCCCGAATTCACAGCTATTAAGATAAATTTATGTGAATCAGGTCTTTCTCTCCAGGATCTTGTGACTTTCGCCTGTCTCCATATAAAATTTAATAACCCTGTTTGTGAATCAAATCATTCCCACAACAACAGATCCAATCTGGGTTGCCACCTGTCTGGCTTTGGACAGGAGCAACTGAGTTGGGCAGCTGGGTTCCAGTTTTTGGTGGGGGTTGCTGTTTGGTGGCTTCCCGGTAGGTTCCTTGGCCCTGGGGTTTCCCAAAGCCCAGCTAGAACTGGCTGTCACCAGCGTGCAACAGGGGAGGCAGACACCCATATTCCCAAGGCTTTCCTTATTGTTGTTTTAGTGCCTGGATTCGTGTTAGCCCTATTAAAAACAAAACAAAACAAACAAAAAACACCAGAACTCACAGGCAAAAATGGAGAAGAGGCAAGGAATTCTCAAGCTTGTTCATTTTCCCTACAATTAGCCACAAAGGAAGGGGGAAAGCGACAAATACATGAATTTATGTCCCTAAATGTATTTCTGAAGTTCTTAAGTTTTATTGAGCATGAAAGTTGGTCTTTCTCTGTGTTAAAAACTGAAGAAGCCTATACAAGTAGCTAGTAGCTCAATGGTGCAAAAGCATATGATTTAAACTTGACATTTGAGGTTTTTCTTCTTCTTCTTCTTCTTTTTTTTTTTTTTTTTTTTTTTTTGGCCATAAAATATTGCTTTCTTTATTTCAGGACTTTAGTTGAAAACCTCGTAATTCCCTTTAAGCTCCATTTGGTTGTCAATTGCACAACTCTCTCTAAAGCCTGGGCTCATGATTTTCACATACACATGACGGATGCTTTGTGTGCCTCGTTATGATGTAGTGACCACAGAGGCCAGTCATTTCTCCTGCATCCGTGGAAGCATTTTCTTTCAGGGAATGGGCACTTTATGGCCAGACGAGGAAAAGGTTGTGACCTGGCTGTGACCTTGAACCCTCTCCTGCCATATTTAGACGTCTGTGTCATTCCACTTAATGTGTTTTTTAGAATATGGTTTTCTATGTATTTGGATAACAGAATTAAATAAAATTTAATGTTGAGAATTTTAATAAGTGGTCTCAGCTCATACATCACCACCTTAAATGGACAACATTCTTTGTGCAGCTGGTCCTGCGATGTAAGGGGATCCCCCAATATTTTACTCTGGATGTTCTAACTTTGTGAAGCACCATCACAGACATACCAGATCCTAAGCTCATCCAAGCTGCTGATGGGAGCATCCAGTTTGAATTAAGGTTCTATGTGAGAACAACACTTAACCAAAATGGTACAAGTAGATTGTGAATTTTAAGTTTTCTGGAAAACGAATATATTGTTATGGCAAGGGTTAGAATTTGGGCCAGAAACAGTTTGTTAATTCTGTTACAGTTTATGCTGTGAGCATCTATAACTTGAAGGAATTGTAGAAAGTGCTAAACTCTCCCCCCAGTCCTACTTAGAGATGAGGAGACTGAGGTCTAGAAAATGTTATAGTCCTTCTCAAACACACACACACACACACACATACACACGTACTTCTTATATACATAGTTTGACCAATCAGATTACAATTACTGAAAATACACACGAAATGGATGTGTGTGGGTTTTTATGGTTCTGCCTTGTCAGTAATATTTATTCAGGCATTTATTAGCATTCATGGTTTTTCTGGCGCAGGCAGAGCACTTGTCTGCTGTGCACAAGGCCCTGTGTTTGATTTACAGCACTGGAAAATCTTGTTACATAAGCCTTATTGATTTATTTATTAGTGTCGGGAATCAAACCCGTGACCTTGAACATGCTAAGCAAGCAATCTGCCATAGAATTATATCCCAGCCAAAATCTGACTTTTAAATTATTGCTCTAAGAAGTAATAATGTAAGAGGGTATTATTCCTTAGTTCTATATCTAGACACTCTAAGACAGAATGAGGTTTTCAGGCTTTGAAGCGTTGGCATTTTGGTTGCTGAGGTTGGGTTTGTCATTCCTGATCCTTTCCTCTCTGTGAGGGTAGCTTTTAACCTTTACAATGAACACGAAGGAAAGCAGGGACCAGAACACTGGATTCTGCCATCGCCTGGTAAGATATTTCATGGAGAAAACAGGATAGAATTACCAGACCGAATGGAGTCTGATTCTCACACTGTGTCCAGACTCTCAATACCATTTGTGGCCAAGGAAGGAGCCAACCTTGTAGAAGAAAGATTCTATTTGATACGTTTGTAAAGATGTTTGTAAAGAGTTCTGCATAAAGTTACAGACTTATCTATAAATGAGTCACTCTTGGAGTTCCCAAGTCAGCCTTGGAGGATACCATTCATGGTACACTTAAAAATTAGTAGACATCTGCCTATTAGTGTAGCTGAGTGAACTGAAATCAATTAAGTTTAGCCTAAAAAAATCATTTGATGACCCCTCACCTACTCTTAAAAGTTTGGGTTCGACTGTTTGAACCAAGACCTAACCTGAAATTTCTGGCCAGCCTCTGTGTGGTGACTGGTAGCCCTGGAAAGGATAGGTCTTCCAGGGAAAATTCTAAATCCAAATTTAGGTTCCCCAGGCCCTAGAAAACAGGAGTCTGAACTTCAGGTCCATTTCCTTCTCTCTGCCCCCTTCCAAGTTCCCGAGGGTTTCACAATCCGCATCATCTGATAACTACGTCATCAAAATAACAGAGCAGTTTCAGGCAAAAATAAATAAGTGGGTGAGGAGAAAGTTCTCAGGGGAAGTGCTCAGGGATGGTCTCCACAAGGAGTTCAGTTATTTGTGGATATATTTGGTGGACGCCTCTTTGGAGGTAACCATGACCACTGTGGAAAGGACAGGGCACAGAGTGGAAGAGATGACTGTCACCCATGCAAGGATGTATGGGTTGTGGCTGGGCCACTGGGACTACCTTCTGGGGTGACCTGAGCAGGACACAAGCATTGTTTCCTCCAGGCAACCAAGGGGCAATTGTTCATGGTCCCTTAAGAGGATGTTCACAAGGAAAACAGCCTCCAGCAGCCTCTCCATGGGCTTCCTAACGTGTGTAAGAGTTGAAAACAGGGAAGGAGGCACTGTGAATTCTGTTATAGATGGCAGTTTTGCAATCACTTAGGTTTTTTTTTTTAATCACTTTGAACTATTTCTTTGTTGTTGCTTATCAATTTTATCTCTTTCTGTAGCCCTGGCTGTCTTGAATCTCACTCAAACTCAAAGAGATCCACCTGCCTCTGCCTTCCAAGTGCTGGGACTAAAGGCATGCACCATCATTTCTAGCACAATTTGAAGTCTTAATATTAGAGTGTGTCAGAAAAACTTGAAGAGGTAGTGATGACTATTTTAAGACATTTCTTCAGACCACCAGAGTGTTTCACTACATAACCCATTCGAGGGCTTTCTTCTCAGCTTTTCTATTTGGCTGAAGAACTTCAGAGACTGACATTGTCTGCACATTGACAAAAGCCACATTACTTTTCTGTCATTAGCGGAAATAGTCTATGGAGTAAAGATGCTATAACATGCCCCAGCCCACCCTAGCTTACTTATTTAAATGATTCGGTTGTATTTCTAAGAAGTATCAGGAGTTCACATATAAAGTGATTTATTACATTTTCAGCTTCTGAAATAAGATGAAAACCAAAACTATCTCACATGAGAATTCCTAGGGGAATAAGCAAGGAGCCTGTTTGTTGGCATCAGGAAAGATGTGCGTCTACATGTTTTCTTATACTTAACCATAATTAAAGTCGTACAAGGCAAACTGCACTCCAAACATGCTCATTTTTCCTTTGGCAAGGAATTTCTGCTACCCCAGCACCACAGAGCTAATTTCATTTTGTTTTAACTCCAATAGTCTTTTTTTTCTCCTCCAGAAGCTTGGAAAGAAACATGCACCAGACACATTGTAGATCAATTTGGATTCTTAAAATAGTCCTAATTAACATTGGGTGGAGAGAGAGATCATTTCGGGAGCTGTCTTCTTTGTAAGTTGGGATCTTTCTCTGGCCTGTGGGAAGTTTTTCTAAGAGCCTGTCTTTTTAATGGTATTCTTTCTCCCTTCTCAGTGAGGGACTATTGATTGAGTAGACACTGCTCACCGGAGCTGCTCTGAGCTACCAGCTTGCAGAGTTCCTGTGATTGATTTTATTCAGCACCTTTTATACCTGGGAACTCCCAAAGCACTTAACAAAGCAGTGAGCGAGTGTGATGCTGAGGTGACCTCAGTGTTTGCATCAGCACCGGTCCAGCCACTCACACTGCCCCAGAGTTCAAACTCTCCAGAGGACTGGTTGGCCAGGTCACCACCATCTTCCTGTCTGTTTCCAATACCCAGTCCAGACAGGCCACGCTGGACAGATGTGATCGGCCACTCTGGGTGGCTTCAGACAATCCACTTTTCTTAGTCTCCATTTCCTGGTTGGTTCAACAGGAAGATAAGACATGATGGTTCAGTCCACTCAGAGGTTGTAAGATCTGCGTGCTCAGTTATTTCTTGAGCCCAGAGCCCTGCTCAGCAGTGACTCAGCGCTTGCTTAGAGAGGGGCAGCCCTTTGGGTTAGGTTAATGCAAACTAGGACATCTTCAGAGATGAGGCTTTCTGTGGGGGTGCATTGTGGTGTGTGTATATGTGGTGTGTGTATATGTGATGTGTGTATATGTGGTGTGTGTATATATATGTGGTGGGTGTATATGTGGTGGGTATATATGTGGTGTGTGTATATGTGGTGTGTGTATATATATGTGGTGGGTGTATATGTAGTGGGTATATATGTGTTGTGTATATGTGTGGTATGTATATATGTGGTGTGTGTATATGTGGTGGGTATATATGTGGTGTGTATATGTGTGGTGTGTGTATATGTGGTGTGTGTATATATGTGGTGGGTATATATGTGGTGTGTATATGTGGTGTGTGTATATGTGGTGGGTATATATGTGGTGTGTGTATATGTGGTGGGTATATATGTGGTGTGTATATATGTGGTGTGTGTATATATGTAATGGGTATATATGTGGTGTGTATATATGTGGTGTGTGTATGTGGTGTGTGTATATGTGGTATGTATATATGTGGTGTGTGTATATGTGGTGGGTATATATGTGGTGTGTATATGTGTGGTGTGTGTATATGTGGTATGTATATATGTGGTGTGTGTATATGTGGTGGGTATATATGTGGTGTGTATATATGTGGTGTGTGTATATGTGGTGTGTGTATATGTGGTGGGTATATATGTGGTGTGTGTATATGTGGTGGGTATATATGTGGTGTGTATATATGTGGTGTGTGTATACATGTAATGGGTATATATGTGGTGTGTATATATGTGGTGTATGTATGTGGTGTGTGTATATGTGGTATGTATATATGTGGTGTGTGTATATGTGGTGGGTATATATGTGGTGTGTATATATGTGGTGTGTGTATATGTGGTGTGTGTATATGTGGTGTGTGTATATGTGGTGTGTGTATATATGTGGTGGGTATATATGTGGTGTGTATATATGTGGTGTGTATATGTGGTGTGTGTATATGTGGTGTGTATATATGTGGTGTGTGTATATGTGGTGGGTATATATGTGGTGTGTATATATGTGGTGTGTGTATATGTGGTGTGTATATATGTGGTGTGTGTATATGTGGTGGGTATATATGTGGTGTGTATATATGTGGTGTGTGTATATGTGGTGTGTGTATATGTGGTGTGTGTATATGTGGTGTGTGTATATGTGGTGTGTGTATATGTGGTTTGTGTATATGTGGTGTGTATATGTGAGGTGTGTGTATATGTAGTGTGTATATATGTGGTGTGTGTATATGTGGTGTGTGTATATGTGGTGTGTGTATATGTGGTGTGTGTATATGTGGTGTGTGTATATATGTGGTGGGTATATATGTGGTGTGTATATATGTGGTGTGTGTATATGTGGTGTGTGTATATGTGGTGTGTGTATATGTGGTGTGTGTATATGTGGTGTGTATATGTGTGGTGTGTGTATATGTGGTGTGTATATATGTATGTGTATGTATATGTATATATGAGGAGGGAAGAGAACAGTCTCAGGTGTCATTCTCCAGCTAGTGTCCACCTTTGTTTCTCATTGACTTAGAACTCACCAAGTAAGCTAGGCTGGAAGCCCAGTGAGCTCCAGGGTCTCTGCCTCCTCAGTGAAGGGGTTGCAGGCATGAGCTGCTAGGCCTGGCTTTGATTACATGTGTTCTTGGGGTTGAATGAAGACCCTCAGACTTGCAAAGCCAGCACTTCACCAACTGAGCTAGCTGGCTATACCCACGGCTCATTTCTTTAATACCTGGCATATTGACTACATAATAGCTGTTCAATAAATGTTTGTTGAATGAATGCATGAACATGAAATGTCTTTTAAGTACCAAAGAAGGAGCCAGGATAGAAGCTCTTGACAGCCTGGTGCTGTCTGCCTGAACAGCTGTGTAATATCTGCCGGCCTGTCCCAGAATGAGGCAGAAAGAATGCTGTTCTCTCTGCCGTTATTAGTGGGTTTGATGCAAAAACTGAAGCCGTTTGACTTGTAGCTTGTGGGGGGAAAATAAACAAACTTGACAGAAGTAAGAACTGGACTAAAGAGACGGATGGCTCAGAGGTTAAGAGTACTTGGGACTCTTATAGAGGGCCTGGGTTCAGTTCCCAGCATACACACACACATACACACACATATACACACACATATACACACAGACACACACACACACATATATATACATATATACACACTTACACACACATAGACACATACACACACTTACACACATACACACACACTTACACACATACATACATACACACACATAAAAACACACATAACACACATACACACACTTACACACATACACACACACTTACACACATACATACATACATACACACACATAAAAACACACATAACACACATACACACACTTACACACATACACACATACACATACACACACACTTATACACACTTACACACGCATACACACACACACACTGAAAATAGTCTTGAAAACAAAACAAACAACAAGAAGTCAGCCCTGAGCTTGAAGGAACTGTTTCTGCAGATCTCAGGAAGGAGAAACTAGAAAGTCTCTGAGGCAGATTCTTAACCCCTCACACTCCCAGGTTTGAATACAGACACTCTCCTCAGTGCCTGGACCAGACCTGGGGAGAGAGAGCCAAACCTAATCTCAGACCCAAGGAGGGAAGAAAGTGGGAGAAAGGAGTGAGGTGACTGGCAGAAAGGCAAAGCGGTTAGCTGTGCACAGGAATCTGTGTGTCATCACAACCTCACAACACAAGAGGCAGGGAACCCAGGCTCCGCCTCCTCCTCTGCCTCCCCGGCCCCACCCCCATCCCTTCACCCCCATCTTCACCTTCGTGAAGATGCTCATAGCCATGGATTCCCTTCCTGCAGTTGATTTATTGGCACACAGTCCTAACACCTTTGCTCTCTGGTAGCTCAGCGAAGCCACTGGCATTATGAGCTCCATTTTACACAGGAGGAGACTGGGGTCCAGAGAGGTTAAGTGACTCCCGAAGGTCACATTGATAGAAAACTGTGGAGTTGAAAACCAGACTTGGGTACTAGATGCCACATCTCAGTTCCTGTTCTTCGAGCCTTGGCATCTTCATCTCAAACTAACAACAAAGTATATAGACATATACCTATATAACTCCTGCCTACAAAGGAAATGTTGTTATGACACTCCAATGTTCCAAAGACTGCACTGTGAATGTTTATTGTTTACCTTTGTGCTCAGACCATAACTGCCTCCTACCCTTGGTGATGAGCTACAATGTGCCTCTTTCTATTTCATAAGCCTCTTTGTAGGCGCAGGAATAAACACTCCTGAGGCCATGCATAATGACACTACCTGGGCCACTCTCTAGAACTCAGTAGCCCTCTCTCTAACGAGAGAGGGGGTCTCGAACCTTAAGACCCTCTGAGCTCTGCCTGTGACTGCAAGCAGGTGACCTGCAACAAGCTGGAGCAGGAATGGGGCAAGACTGGCAACTGGGGTCAGGTCTGCCGTGGGTCACTGGGCCCTGTGCTGGGCACATGAACACGTAGGTCCTGGTTCTGAGGAATGTAGAATCTGAGGCTTTTCCCTACAGAGTCCGAATGGGCATTTATTGTTCACATGGCTGTTAATGGGGCATCCTGGAATGTGCTCCTTGTAGTAGAAGTAACTTAATCTGCCTTCTGTGATCTGGGAGAAAGGAAGTCACATCTAATAGACAGAGTGGGCTCCTCGGGCACAGAAGGCAATTGTAATGCAGAGGCTGAATTCTGTAACCAAATGGATGGCACTCCGGGTGGGGGTGGGGGATAGAAGAAGCCATTGTGTTGTGTTCTTGGGAGCCTCAGTGGTAAGAAGACTTTAAGGACAGGTCCCAGGACCTGCCTCCAAGGTTGGGTAGAAGGACAGCTGGGCTTTGTGCTATTACTGACAGACATGAATAAGCAGAAAGGTGAGGACTACTGCTTCAAGGAGAGACAGCAGCCGCATCACATGCTAGTTTTGTTTGGGAGAACAGCCGGCCAAAGCCACAGGAAACCCTCAAAAGACCAAAGGAGAGAGAGTTGTTCCCTTGGAGAGAAGGGCATTTTGGAAAACGGAAAAATCACTCCGGTAATATTGAATATGAGAATCGTTGTAACCAAAAAGAAATGCAATCAGTTTCTCGGCTTGAAGGCTTCTCTGGTACTTTACAAATGGCATAATCATCTCCAGCTCTTGGCACAAAGGAAAATCCACAGGACGAGCCTTATGGAACATTAGCAATATCAGGGTGAGCACATCTTCGGAATACCAATGAACAGATCCCACCTGCAGCTCTGTTTTCAAAAGCGGGAGGCAGAAAGTCCCTTTCTTTTACTGTTAAAATTGGAAATCAGTGTTTGAGTATTCCTCGAAGTTCTTCAGGTTCATTAACAAGGTCAAAATCAATGTTATTTTACTGTTTGGAATCGTTTTTGGCGGAACAATGAAAAGAAACCATAGTAGAACAAGTCTTAATATAATCATTTTCTTTTCATTGTTCTTTATGGGAAAATAATTTGGCCCGAAATTTAGTGGTCCCATCAGGGAGGTGATATCTTTAAAAAGGTGGTCTGAAGGACAGGTTTTACTGTACTTTAATAGGCTTATAGATTAATATAAATCTTAATATTCATAATCTTTACCATTTCTTTTCTCAATATCTGCTCTGTCTATATATCTATTTATAATGTATGTTTCAAATACAAGATATCCTTGATTTTTATTGAATATGCTGATGGTGCTACAGGGACAGACACTTGACCTAGTTTTGAAAAAAATAAAAGAATTAACGGGTCAAATTTATGCGTTGTCTGCTGCTACAAACAGGATTCTGCAGATAAAGCCATGGCCCAGGAACAGCACTGAATTTTATACATGTGCTTTCACTTGGGTGGGCTCAGGTCAGTAAAATCAATACGTGTGTTTCCATGTTAAGTGTGCAGACTGCCAAGATGGAGTATGGACTCCTCACCTGGCAGTGGGAGGAGCTTCTAGCCCCCAAAACACACAGCGTTTTCAAGCATAGATGCTCACAAAAGAAAGATACCGTTACACCAAAATTATTCACCAGTTGTCTGGAGGAAACTCGGAGATGCTTGGCAGGAAGGAAGGAACATATGGTAATTAATTTCATATGGACACTTAAAAGGAAACATGATCTGATTTAAGCCTTATTTTGATGCTGAGGTTTGCCTACCAGTTTATTCTATTACAGATACTAAGGAAATATATCTAGCATATGGAGCACATAATATTATAATTATATAATATGCTGATGTATAATGTAACATGTATAAATACATCTTTTTACTGATTATAAGAATAATATACTCTCACTATAGAAAAGAACAAACAGTGGAGGGAGAAAACCATAAGTCAGTATTCAGAGATTCACGGTCACACTGAGCAAAGTTAGACACAGGCTCGTTAAACTCCAACTACTGTTTCCTATGGGAGATTTGTGTCATTTCCTGTTTTTATACTTCCTCTCAAGTCTCTCCTGGAGCTAGTCAGAGAGATGGACTTCCTGAATTCAGTCAACAACCACTTCAGCCGTGTATGGCCAAAGCCCTTTCCACAAAGCTGGGGCCAACTCACAGCGTTTGCTTGGCATGAATGGTTCGTTCTTTTTAAATGGGAAGCTCTTCATAAAATAGCCTACAGTATGTACTCTGTTTCTGGTAATGAGAACGAACCTCTGGGTGGAGACGGTTAAAGGACATCACCACATTACTGACTGTCTTCTGCCAGCCAACCCGCCAACCAGCCCACGTACCAGCACTGGCAAAGGATGTGTGTCTCGTCCATCGATGGTTTTGCAGAAGCTGGGTTCTCTATGGCAGAAGTTCTTTTCTTAATCCCTGCATTTGTGGCTTCTCCTTCCTGGCCATGCATCTCACACACACTCTGGGCTCTGGTGTTCCATTCACTGTGCTTGTGTCTGGTAGGAGTTAGTTAGGACTTCCTAGGGTGAGACTGTGAGCTGTAGGAACTGGGTAAGGAAAAGAAGAGGGAAGGGCAGACCCTCTCTTCTACTTCGTTGTGAAGCCAAGCTTCTGTCTTCTGCCAGTATGTGGCTTTGACCATCTTAGGTGATGATTCTGGGGTCTTTGGTTTCTGACTTTTGCATTAGCAAGGAAATACGATTTCTTCGAAGCAAAAGCAGAAAGAACAAACCGGCATGTGTCTCTCCTTGGGTTCCCGCACTGAGCTTAGGATACCTTTGACAGGAGGAAGAAGGGAATCAAAGTTTTTACTCCGAAGTGACCAACTCAGGTTGTACCCCTCCACCCCCATGACAAGTCCTAAGAAAAGCTTGAGAACCTAAGACTGGGCCAAGGCTCGAAGGGAACAAGGTAGCCTTAAGTAATCAATATCTGATCTGATCCCGAAACTAATTACACACAACAAATATAACTTCTTATATTTGAAGTAGATCTTACCACATTTCAAAGTAGTTCAAAACTCTGCATAAAGTACCACATCTCTCCTGGACATGGTGAGATAGAAATAGAAATACCAACGTGACTCTTGGTGTGTACAAAAGGCAGCTGCTAAGTTTTGCCACATTAGAAAAACACACTTAGCTACCAACTTTATTGTCATTGCGAAAAATCGCACAAACTAGTATCTGTAAGTGAATAATTTTACATATAGTTAGTGTCTTTTTTGATTAGGGAAGTCATTTAAAGAACATATTAATTATGCATCTTATATATTCTATGTGGCTGAATGAGTAAAGACTAGCCAGTTGTGCTGGATTAACAGAGTACAGCTGTGGGTTGTTTTTTTTTTTTTTTTTTTTTTTTTTTTAGACACGAATGTGTCCTGTCTGGAATAGTTTTTCCTTTCAAAAAAAGAGGAATTCAGAAATAATAAATAATTTGCAAATATAGGAATTTTTAGATGAGTGTCAGGGCTGGCAAACGTATGGGACAAGGTGTTCAGGTTTTTGTCCTCATAGGAACACTTCCCAGAAGGACTTTCTGTATTGGTGGCAGGTGATGTGGGGGGCAGTCGCCATCCACACCAAGCAGGGACACACACCCAATTATATCTGTCATATAATTCTAAACCTTGGGGGTTTGTGAAGCCCTGGGCGGCACCCCCTTTCATAAGAAGTTTGCATTCGAACGGAATGATTTTCCTGTTCAAGGGAGATTGCCTTCAACACACTGAAAGTGGATTAGTCTGTCCAAGCCACACTTCCTGACACGTGTGTGACCCCTCAGTGTCTATCTGGGAGCAGGTACCATCTGTGTCCTATGGGCTCCTCCAGGCTGGGTAGGTGGCTTTGAATGGTGAGGCTTTACAATGGCTGCATGAGAACTGGGGACTGTCAAAGTCATTTGCCACTTTTACGAACTCCCTCTCTGTGCCTTTTGTATGTCCATCAATAAAAACTTCAGTCTTTTTCCCACTCAGTAAGAACCTATTCTCACGCACTGTTCTCCTTCATCTCTGCCGAGTTCTGGTTCACAGCCGGCCGTTCTCACTGATATTCATTTTAAAAGGTTAACAAACCAGAAGCTAAACCAACCATACAAATAACAGCCCAAAGAGCACTTTCCACAATGTGTTACTGTAGGGCCATTTCAAATTTAATATTCATGCCGGAGAAAGCTAAAGACCACCAAACCAGGTGGATAAAATAGTACTGCAGTTTATGACTCCGTCCTAAATGAAATCTCTTAAATATTGCTAATGAGGCCGGCTCTCCCACACAGCCAGCCGGGCGCCCTTTCTAGCGCTTCAGCTCCTGTTCCCTGTCTAGCAATTTGCCCCAGGCCCCTATTAAATGAATTATCACGGCCCCTAAATCATCTCTGCGGGGGTTTCCTCTAATCCCATCAAGACACTTAACTTCCTTTCTTCCTTCCTGGTGACATAATGAGTTATTATTTCACGGGGAGCTATTAAAGAGGCCCCTTAGAAGAGTGGAATGCGCTGGGCCTGGAAGCTGGTGGTTCCAACTGCTGGGGACAAAGAGGCCACCAGGGCCACAGAGCGCCCCGGGCTCCAGGCTGCAGCTCCATCCACGAGGCAGCTGTTCCCAGCCGAGCAGGTACAAATGCTTTCCTTAACCAGAGGAAGCAGGGCATTCGCAAACCACTTGCGGGGTAGATTAAGCTAATTTATTTAACACAGTGAGCTTGGTGACTGAGTGGAGCAGAGTAAATGGTTTACAATTAAAAAAAAAAAAAAAAAAAAAAAAAACAAGAAGAGAAAGTGAGAGACCACAGCAGTGAGATGCTGAGGACCACAGCTGTCCGGACAGTGGTCAGACTGGCTTTAGCAGAGCCAGGCCAACGGTGCTCAGTACCCTGGGAGGGTAGGAGCAGGAGACTAGGGACAGCTGGGCCCTGGAGGTGGCTGTTGTCCTTGAGATTAGGGGAACAGCTCTTGTTTTCGCAGAAGAGGATGCATGGGCTAGTGAGGTTGTGCTTGTTACAGTTGGTCTCTGAGGTGTTCAGACCACTTTGCACAAACCTTAATCTTAGATATTCTAGGGAAAGCGGGGATCCCCAGAGACTTTGGACCCCTCCCAGCCCCCCACACATGTTCTGTAGCACCTCTCCCATCATAAAGAGCTTTGGTCAGACACCCCACCCAAACACATAATTTTAAAAGGAAGCCAAGGAAGGATGAAAGGGAGGGGGAGGAAGAAAGAAAATCAAAATATTAGAAGTAGATTTACTTATAAAGGAAACACACTAATATATTATGACTGTTAATGGTTACATCATTCCCTAGCATTATTACCGTGGAACACCCAGATGCCACAGCAGTTTTCATAATAAATTTAATTTATAGGAAAACTACTCAGTTGTCTGCAGTTGGTGCTCTTTCTTCAGAATTTGCTCTTCAGCCAAAGATTATGTTTACGCAAACATGTAGATACCCAAGTATGACAGCTTTGCTGAGTGGTTGGTGGGGGGCAGGGGTAGGGGGGCGTCAATCTCAAACTCCAGGAGATAAAAAATGCTGCTGTCAATAATAAAAATAACACGTTTTTCCAAAATGGAGAACAATTCTATCCCAGGTGAAACCAGGTACGCAGAGGGTGTATTCCTGGAAAACTCTGCACATTAAAGGTATATAAAAATACTTTTTGATATATGAAAACTAACCCTGAAGGCCCTCTCTTTGATAAGAAAATGATGGCCAAGAGGACAGTCAAAAGTGTCACATGGCCCAGACAATAGTTTGAGTACCAGTGCACCGTGTCCTTGGGATTGGCAACATCCTTTGACACTCAGTAGCCCAGAACATGGATTTTTAGATTTTTATTTTATGTGTGCACAAGTTTTGCCTGTATGCCTGTGCACAGCTCACAGGAAGTGCCTATGGACACCAGAAGCAGGTGTTGGATCTGTGGAACTGGAGTAGGAGGCAGCCATAAACCTATATACATGATGCTGGGAATCGAACCTGGGTCTACTCTTAACTGTTGAGCCATTTTTCCAGCCCTGAGCACTGGTTTTTTTTTGTAAAATTTCCAGGGAGAAACTCAGTATTTTACAGGTAAAAGGTCTGCAGGCCCTTGGGACGCCATTCTTGGAGCTGCACAGAATGCCGTGTTCCAGGTTCTGAACTCTGGTTACGGTGGAGGTAGAGGGGACAGGGAGGCTCCACGTAGCCATATTTCCTCTGGGCTCTGAATACTCTACTCATGGGAGAATACTGTTGCTCCTCTTCCTCACCCTGTGTTTTTAGCAGTGCACACCCTGTCCACTGCTGCTGAGGCTGTGTCAGTGAGAGCCCAGAGATGCCCTGCTTCTTCTTAAGATGTCTGACTCCAGAGTTCAGGCTGTTAATTAATTAACTTACTTTTTCAAATCCGGTATAAGCTCTGGTGCTTAGAACGAAAATGGCCCTCATAGGCTCATAGGGAGAGACACTATTGGGAGGTGTGGCCTTGTTGAAGGAAGTGTGTCACTGGGGGTGGGATTTGAGGTTTCAGAAGCTAAAGCCAGGCCCAGTGTGTGTCTCTTTCTCCCTGCTGCCTGTGGACCTCAGCTCCTTCTCAGCATTTTGTCTGCCTGCATGACACCATGTTCCCTCTCTGATGATAATGGACTAAATCTCTTAACTGTAAGCCAGCCCCACTTCAATGTCCTGTAGGAGAGTTGCTGTGGTCGTGGTGTCTCTTCACAGCAATACAACCCTAACTAAGACAAGAACTTTAAACGTATGCTTGTCGCAGGCCCTGTTGAAGCTGACCCTACCGACTGCTGGCCTGTCTAGACGTAAGAGGCTGAAAACACCTTTGAATTCTTTGTGTTGTCTCCGTATCACAATATCGACGTTCATTATTTGAAACATTACAAATGAATCTGTAAGACAAACAGGAATAAAGAATGAGGCAGTGCCCCTTAAGATATTATGGGGTTCCTTTTTTTATGTTCGTCTTTGGGAAGATGGGTGCTGGCCACTCTCAATGTTCTATTTATTCTAAAAATATAGACCACAATTAAGACAGTGTTTAAGAGACAGAGGTTTTCTGTGATCCTATTTTATGAATGAAGTAACGTTTGGTTTTCCCCTGTGTTTCCTTCCACAACTTCTAGTTTTCGCTCAGGAATTTTTTCTGTTTTCTTTAAAAATTTCTTTTTATATTTAATTAGTATGTAATATCTGCACCGATTTCAATGCATAATACATAATGATCGGGTCAGAGTTGTGAAGTGAATTTTCTATATTTCTTTCTACATCTCTGGTACAATTAGATATTAGTGTAGGTTTACCATAAATGCATGAAAATGAACTATAATAAGCAACCAAGAGCCTTGGGCACAGCCTTGAGTAATTGGCATAAGCTGGCATATCTGCAGGCCGTACAGACTGGTAGTGAGAGAACAGAGTAACAGCAACTTAGCATCTCAGTTACACATCATGTAACATTTGTCCAGTGAGAAGTGTGCAGACCGGCAGGTCCCTGAGCTGCTGGCCCAGCCCAGCCCAGTCCCTGGTTTAGAGCAGTTTTATTTGGTGACTCCCATCCTGAGTCTGAGCTTCAGTTACCTTAGGAAATGGTATGGTGTGTGATGGTGAGATGCTAGAGGAGAGAAGTAGAGGGGACCCAACACACACACACACACACACACACACACACACACACACACACCATCTTTGATTTTGAGGGGCGATGGGCTAACTGTGCTGAGATAGTTGGTGACATGACCTCCTCATGCCTGTCTTTCCCTGCCTCCCCCGTCAGCACCCTTGGGGGAATGAGATTCAGCTGGAGCTGGTGTTTATCCACAGCCCAGAAGCCTCAGCTAATGTCTGATTTAAACACCGTCCGCTATTCTCTTTAGTTGGCTGTTCCAAAGGATCTCTCGACACAGGCAGACCCATTAGAAGCCCACCTTTTACTGGGTATCTAGTCTTGCCAAGTACCTTTATAGTTCACAACAACCTTATGAAATTGAACATTTCTTCTTTAGAGGCAAGAAATTTTTAGAGTTTAATTGTCCTACACAGAACAATGGCTGCCTTACACTCATAGCCCAAGGTAATTTCATTGTATGATATTATGTCTATGTAAGAACATATATATGAGCACTATAAAACAACACTGTAAGATTTCAAGATTTACTTTCATTTCAGGAGTTAGAAGAAGGTGAAGAGAGAGGCCCACGGCTTTTCAACAGCAGGAAGAAGGTGTGACTGTCCCCTGACTTCTCTTTGAGCAGAGCACAGGATATTCCTGTAATAAGGGAAGGGCAAAGACTGGGAAAGTTGGCAAGAAGGAATGACCCGAAAGCAAAATGGCCTCAGAAGCCAGCCTGGCACATTTCTCATGATCTAAAATCTCCACCTCAGGATGTGTACATTATCACACGGACTTCTGTCACCGAGCAGTAAGTGGTTATACATCAGCTGCTAAAGTGGATTCCCCCAGGCTGGAGTTGCACACTTGCTTGATGAAAACACACACAGGGTTCTCTAGTATTAATGTGTGCAACAATTCCTAGTAAGACAGAGGAAGGCAACCTGACCTCACTTAGCAATGTGCTTGGGATAGGAGAATAGTCAAGCCACAAAACATAATGCACTTTTCTCTTTCCTCTTAGGGTTTTGTTTTTTCTTTTGGCTGCTTAATTTTAGTTTTGTGTGTGTGTGTGTGTGTGTGTGTGTGTGTGTGTGTGTAGAGAGAGAGAGAGAGACAGAGACAGAGAGACAGAAAGACAGAGAGACAGAGACAGAAAGACAGAGAGACAGACAGGCACACAGAGAGAGGGGGGAGGAGAGAGAGAGAGATTAAGACAGAGAGAGAGAAAGAGAGAGAGAGAGAGAGAGAGAGAGAGAGAGAGAGAGAGAGAGAGAGAGAGATGGGGGGGAGCATTTCCCCTCCTGTGCACAAGTAGAGAGTAAGGTCAGTCTACTAGAGTATTGTTCCTTGAGAGCCACCTACATTGTTTTCTGAGACAGGGTCATTCACTGACCTGGAACTTGCTCACTAGGCTAGGATGGCTGGCCAGTGGGTCACAGGGATCTGCAACCCCAGCACTGGGATCATAAGCGTGCGTCATCATGCCTGGCTTTGGTTTTGTCCAAAGCCAACATCACAATTTGCAGCAGACCGAGCCTTCTCAGTTCTAAATGGCTTAGGTTGCTGTCCGTGTACAGGTCTGTGGTGGCATCAGCATTCCAGGACACCCCCGTGCCCTGATCAGCTCCTCAAGAACACAACTCAGGAGGAGATAGCGGCCCAGACGTTTTCTTCTAACTGCTGGACAGTGTGCTTGGTCCTGCTGTCCACACTGAAGAAAAGATTGGTCACAAAACCCAGAATGTTTCAATTCCTGATGGTTTGTTACCATGGCAAAATAAATACTACCACAGACCATGGAATACAATTGTATTTCTCCCAGTAAGGCGGCACAGTTGAAACAGGGTGATGTTAGACCTCCACCTCTCACCTAGCGTAGCTTCGTCTTGGAAACCTAACTGGGGCAAATGAAGGAATGCAAAAGGACAGACAGACACACAGACAGGTGTACAGAAAAGCTGGGGTCAGTGATGTGTGCTCACTGTTGTAACAGCAGCAACTATGTAAGCGACTGGGAACCTCAGAGCTTTCATTACTTCGGGTGTGAGAAGTCAGTTTCCTGTGGGAGGTCTCTCTGGGGGTGGGGAAAGCTACAGTTGCAAGTTTTGGCACCTGCTGGTCAATCATCTGTACTTCTACTTGGAGTAGAGGAAGGCTTGGGCGGGTCCCATGGGTCTGAGGCATTGGTACTTGGCATGGATGTGCCCATATTAACAGTCTATATTCCTTCAGAGTTTCCTCAGCACCCCACCCAACCTTGAGAGTCAGCCCCATTGGCAGTAGGGATCTTCCAGGATTGGCTTTCTTTAAGCCCAGTTTCATTAGTACGGTCTCCAATTTGTGCCCCCACAGCTGCTCCAATGAGCTTCCTTACAGACAGAGCTGAAGGTGGTGCCGGTGTCTTAGGGAACCAGCAAATGTGGGGACATCTACCTGGAACGGCTTCGCTTTAGTTTTTGCCCATTCCCTGCTTTCTCCTCCCCTTCCTTGTTCCCATGTAGGTCCTATGTCTTGTCTTTTCCTACTCGAGTAACCAGCCATTCCTGCAAACACACTCTTTCAAGCATTTGGGTTTGTGTGTGCTCACAGTCCTAAACAAATCTTAATGGATTTTGTCTGCTTCAAAATATGTCCCATCCATAATCAGGCTGCCAAGGTAGCCTGTGGGTTGGTGTTGTCACATGCTAACACGGACCAGGGGAGACATGTTTCCCAGCCAGAGGTACCCCTCTTGAACCGGGAGGACCTAGCAAAGCTCTCTTCCCTACATCTCTGCACATCTGCCTCATCTGCAACATCACTTCTTGGAACAGTGATGACTGGCTGATGGTCCCTCCTCTCTTGTCTATGCACCAAGATTATGCATTTTGCAATGCATTTTCCGAGCCTGAATATGGTGCGCGTGATGGAAAATTCTCCTCAGTCTTTTTCCTAGCATGAATTACTGTTATTCTAGGATCAAAATAGTAATACTCAACACCCGAGTAGTAGTAGTAGTAGTAGTAGTAGTAGTAGTAGTAGTAGTAATAATGATGATGATGATGATGATGATGCAGGGTGGTAGTGATGATGGTGATGATGATAATGGTGATGATTATAGCCTTACAGTATGAAAGAATCAATCAAAACCTTCCAAGTTTTCCTCCAAGCCACTCTCTACTTCTATCTTGGCTACATGGAATGGTTTTCACTCTCCTACTCTCAGACTTGTTTACAGAAAATCCCTTGGAGTTGTCACCGCCTGTAGCTAGTTCCTGGAGTAGAGGTTGCTGTGGTGACGGTTGGTTGGCAGTGCCACCAAGAAAGTGAGATAGAAAATGGGAACATCTAGGTCTGGAGCTGTGATGCTAGGGCTGCCGCTATTCCCTGCAGGAAGAGCAGTGGACAGATCAGATCCTCACCTGAGATCCTCTCGCTCTTACCGCCAGGTGCATGAGGTCATGGGAGGTGCTGCCGCATGCAGGAAGTCCAGGGTTAACTGGAGGAGAGACTTTAATGATACCAGCTTTTGCTCCCATTGTAACAACAAACTCACAGGCTCACCAGTAGGGACACGTCCTTTGTTTGTCAGCACTACTGTGTCTGCGATGAAGAGACCCTTCTTTGTGTCCCCCCACCACCCCGGGGAAAGTCACACAAGAAAACGGTCCTCCCGTTCTTCCACAATGAGTGAGAGTCCTCTTTGCGTGTGGATATGCAGACAATGAGACTAGAAACTCGCTGAGGTTGACGTGGAGTTTCCCACCTACAGTCATGATTTTATTTGCTTCAAAATATGCCCAGTTGGTCCCCAGCTGCTGCTGGTGGTGTTTGGGGAAGTTTAGGTCACGTGACCTTGCTGCAGGAAATATGTCAATAGGGGTGGGCTTTGACATTTCAAAGATTTTCTGATTCTATTATCACTTTGCCGGAAGAAGCGTTTGAGTTTCGTGAGATTCCATTTGTCTTCTGTTTGTATCATTCCCTGGGCTACCGGGGTCCCTTCTAGAAAGCCCTTCCGTGTGCCTATAATTTGAAGTGAAGACCCTTCTTTATCTCTAGCGGTTTCATAGTGTCAGATCTTAGGCTGAGGTCCTTGATCCGTTTGGAGTTGAGTTGCGTACAAGATGCTGGGTTACCTCCTTCCAAGACACTGTCTGAGTGATCCAAGAGAAGATGGTTCTTGTTGCAGGGTAGTGGTTGGTATCAGACACTGGTCATGTACTTGAGGAACTGTGGTTGCTCAGCTGTAGATAATCTTCATCAACCTCCTCTGAGAAGTTCTGGGGGACATTGAAGAAGGGTGGGAAGGATGTGTGTAAAAGCCAGAGTGTGGAGAGGGGTGCTGTGTGTGAAATGCTGTCCTCTGGACACGATATGGCTGCTGTGTTTATCTACACAGGATCTACTCAAGATCAAGCCAGCCCAAACCTCCAGCGTCGGTGGGGGCAGGGAGCTCCCAGGACCCTACCTACCTCTAGGGGCAGAGAAGGAAGCCACCTTCCTTTAGCGGTGTGGCCCAGGCCCCAGTGGGTAACCCCCATGGTCATGTACGCATAGGCAGGGCTAATGGGACTCAGTGAGTTAAGAAAAATGAACAAATAAATAATTATAAATTGGGGACATAAAGTTGGGAGGGAGACATGATAGGGACTCTGGGAGGGATTGGTGGAGGGGTTAGTGGGAGACAATGCACCTTGGAGATGGTTAGGGCTTTTTTTTTTTAAATATTAAAGGTTTTCAATTTAAAGAACTACTTTTGATGTTGCATTGCCACCAGGTAGGGATGTTAGCTCCTTGGGGGATCAGACGACTTATCTTCACGAAGCAAATGAAGTTCTTCTATTCTAGTAGGAATTTTAGTCTTTCTCAAAATGCAGACAATTACATTTTCCTCTTCACAAAGGACTACAAAGCAATTCCTTTAAAAACACCCAGATTTAAATTTTACACTAACCCTGTTCTCAAAATGTCCTGAGCATTTGATTTGACTTGGTTTGATCCCGACTCCTTCATAGACATCAAAAGAAGGACGAGAGGCCCCTGGCTCCAATCATCCCTTTTTGTGTGTGTGTGTGCATTTGTGTATGAATCTTCTATTTTTCAGCGGCAGCAGCAGCAGACGTCCTCTTTGCGGCTGCACCCGTGGTCTGCAAAGTAAATTGCAGCGAGCTCCCGAAGTCTGGCTACATCCTCATAGCAACTGTTTAAATCCATTACTTTCTTTTTTAATCAAATCAGTGTTGTGTCAAAATACCCAGTTCTCGCCATGAATCTCCCGGCTTGTTACAGGTCACCGGTTGCACCTTGAAAATGTTTGCTCTCCTAAGCGTCTTCTCTCCAGCCTCCAGTTAAATTGCTCCACACCAAACCTGTTCATATTTTTTTTCTATATACACGGAGCTCTAATTAATATAAACAGGACTGCAAAGGGAATGGGTTCTTTACAAAGAAAGGGCGGCAGAAAGGCTCATCTGACAGACACACCGTGCCTAGTTTAAATAGGAAGGGCATTTACACAGGAAAAAATATATATATTCTAATTACATTCAGAAACTACAACCAAACCAAAGCAAGCCTGAAACTCTTCTACCTCGGAATTGCTGAGAGATTTCTCTCCTGCTTTAAGAAATATTCTTATATAAAGCCACCGGAGGGCCCGTAAGGGAAATGGTAATTATGTTTAAACAGCTAACATTTCACCAGCACCAAGTATTTGTACAGGCTTTTAAACACGGAGTAGTGAGCCAGAGGCTCTCTTCATTGTTGAATGTATTAAGTAAATAAAAATGTATCTACAACTCGGACACACAATTAGTTTTGAGTTATTTATCCCGGAGTTTGTATGGCTTAGAAAAACTCCATCTTCTTGGGCTGTTGCTGTCCTAATGCATTTAACTTCAGCCATCAGCTATGATTAAACGCCTGCTGTTGTGGGGAAACAAAGCGCGCTAATCCAATATGTATTTCTGACATCTTAAATATCACCCAGTCCCCCGACATCAGGTACACCTTTTCAGCGGGATGGAATTCCACAGCATATTTTTCTAATTTATGGATGGACAATAAATCAAAATTAAGCCTTGGGCAATGAAATATACATCAGTGCAAAGTGAACTGACTATAAACGAGGACCCTGCACAGCCTCGGGGAAACGGATACATTAATGGAATCCTAAGCTGCAGCCCTGTTTGGAATTAAGGAAGTTTATTTCGAATTTTGTCCCAATAAAAGCAGGATGCAAAGGCAGAAAATGAGACGCTTTGTATTTTCTTTTTTCCAGGTACAGCCCCAGATGAGCAGGATTTCTGGTTGGTTTTGAAAGAAGAAAAGACACTGTTTTGAAATATTAGCATGTGGGCGATTTAAAAACAACCCCGTATCTCCACTCTTTTTCTTTTTTCTTTCCTATATTCAAGGTTGGAAGTGACTGGTGATTTGCTTTTTTGGAAGACTAAACAAAGGCCAGTCAGTCTTCTGAGATACACCAGGAGGCAAGACAGCCACCCCTGCCAGGCGGGGTGGGTTGGAAACTGTCCAGTGTTAAATAAGTCCCCTACAATTGACCTCAAGTGACAGCTTGAGGCTCAGAGAAGAGAGGTGACCCCAGAGCTTTGTTCTCACCAAATCCCTCCGGAGCTTCGTGCTCTGGGCCAGGCCTAGTTCTGTTCATCTCCCTCTGTTCATTCTAGACTCTTAAGATCAGGTTGGGGTTACACACGGCTCATCCTTCTCCCTGTTCCCTGCCAATCACTACCTGTCTAGGACAGAGCCTGCCAGGCTCCTTATATGTACCGAAGATTGTATTTTGTGTTATGTGAATGATAGGCTCTTAACAAACATATCTCTTGAATTCTCATAACACCTCTGTAAATGGAACAAGATACAGATACTATTCAATTGTTAGGGGTGGGGACTGAGTTCTATAGCTGAACTGAGAGCTTTGTGTTATGCTGCAAGGTAAGTGTGTGTGTATGTGTGGTGTGTGTAAAGGGTGGTGTGTGCGTGTGTGTGTATGTGTGTGTGTGTATGTGTGTGTGTATGTGTGGTGTGTGAGTGGGGGTGGTAGTGTGTGTGTGTGGTATGTGTGTGATGTGTGAGTGGGGGGTAGTTTGTGTGTGGTGTGTGTGTGGTGTGTGCGTGGGGGGTAGTGTGTGTATGTGTGGTGTGTGGGTGGGGGGTAGTGTGTGTGGTGTGTGATGTGTGAGTGGGGGGTAGTGTGTGTATGTGTGATGTGTGAGTGGGGGGTAGTGTGTGTGTGGTGTGTGTAAGGGGTGGTGTGCGTGTGTGTGTTTTTGTGTGTGTGTATGTGTGGTGTGTGAGTGTTGGGGTAGTGTGTGTGTGAGGAGCATATGTGTGGTGTGTGAGTGGTGGGATAGTGTGTATATTGATGAACAATAGCACACCAGTATACCACTAACTATATCCCCACCTTCCATTTTAGTCAACTGAAAACGATTCTAAATAAAGTCAAAGTCCAGACTTTGTCTCCGACACTACACATTAAACAAGATAAAATAGAACCCTTTACCACTAACTACCTTTACCATTATTTCTATCGAAGGCCTTCCCACTTGCCAGACATGATGCAAATCTCTGAGGACTCAGTGCACACACACACACACACACACACACACACACACACACGGTGGGGTCTCGCTTATTGAGTTGAGTGTGGAGACCACTAACTTTGGAAGAACAGTAGTATGTGGACCGAAGGGCAAAGCCTTCCTGCCTAAGTCAGGCCCTCTCTAAGACCATACCTCACTCCCTAAAAGCAAGTTCTCCTGTGACCCACCTTCCACAATGATAGCTTTAGACAATCCTAGGTTTGAAGACTAACACATGTCCTTTCTAGCTTTCAGAGACCCGTGTGTCTAGAGGACAGTCCCATCTAAGAGTCAGCAGCTAATTCTTGTTCTATCTCTTGACTGAGACACTAGCTAGGAAAAGCATGTAGGTTATATAATTTTTCTTCACAGTGAGGTGAATTCAGATAGCATGCATTAATGATTTGAAAATGAACAATTTGTTGAACTTTATTATATCAGCCACCATGTCTGTCTAATTCCAAAACATTTCATTACCTGGAAGGATATACTATTCCTCTCAGTGGTGACATCCTGTTTTCCATCTTGTCCCAGGGCCTGGAAACCATTAGTCTACTAGACTCTAGAGACTGATCTCCATGCTTCATCTGAAAGAAATTGTATCATCACGGGACCTGTGCTTCTGGCTTCTTTCGCTTAGCATGATGCTGTTGAGTGTGGCGCATAACGTAACATGTATCAGGACCCCGTTCCTTCTTAGGCTGAGTAATATTTCACTGTATATCCTGCTCACTAATTACCCATTGGAGGATGAACATTAGTTGTTCCTGTCCATCAACAATTGGAAATGCTACCCTTACGAACATTCATGAGTATTTCCTTTAGATTCTTCTGGGTTCTGTCTTTTTAAAATAACCTTTTATTTTGGACCAAAAGTATAGAGGCTCATCTCCCTTGTCTCCCGATGTCAACATTCAGCATATTAAGGGTGCTTTTGCCTGAAGCAGACCACCAGCCTCACTATGTTGATGTTAGTGTTCATGGGATGGGTTTTGTTTGGGTCTAACTGCCAGCTTCCTCCACTATTCCTGTCCTTCAATCCCATCGTGGATGCCATATGTGTTTAGTCACCACGGCTTTCTCTCCTAGGTGGCTCTCAGTCTTTCCTTGTTTTTGTTTTTGTTTTTTAAGACACTGGGAGTTTTAAGAAAGAATGGTTAGGTGGGTTTTTTGCCTCATAACTTTGATTTTTTAAAATGTATTTATTTATTTTATGTATGAGTACACTATCACTCTCTTCAGCCACACCAGAAGGGGGCATTGGATCCCTTTACAGATGGTTGTGAGCCACCATGTGGTTGCTGGGAACTGAACTCAGAACCTCTGGAAGAGCAGTCAGTGCTCTTAACCACTGAGCCATCTCTCTTCGGCCCCAGGTGAATGGTTTTAATCATTTTCTTTTATCTTCTTTTTGTTTTCTCTTGCTTTCTGTGGTGTTAATTGTACTTTCTTCCTCCCCTTTGAGTTCTGCAGCTAGAGCAGTTTCAGTGATCATACACTGGAAGTCACTTTCTAAAAATAGTGAATATAAATTTACGCAAAATTGAGAATGGAATGTGGTGGTGCACACCTGTAATCCTGGCACCATGGAGACAGAGGCAAGAAACCATGAGTTCGAGGCCAGGCTGGACCACAAAGCAAGACCCTGACTTACAAAAAAGGAAATAGGGCAGAGAGAAAGAGAGAGAAAGAGGGAGAGAGGGAGGGAGGGAGGGAAAGAGAGAGAGAGAGAGAGAGAGAGAGAGAGAGAGAGAGAGAGAGAGAGAGAGAGAGAGTGTTTTCAGTGTTTGTATGTAAACATTTTTATTTCTCCTTCAATCTTCTATGATCACTTAACTGGAGTCACAGCTCTTTGTAATTTTCTTCTCTAAGCACTTTGAAGCTATTATTTGCTGCATTGTAACTTTTATTGTTACCATAAAGAAGTCAGCAACCGCCTAAATATAGCTCCTTTATAGAGCACCTTTTTTCTATGAATGTATCAAATTGTTTCTATTTGACTTTAGCATCTCACAGCCTTCCTACAATGTGTCCAAGTGGATTCTTTAAACACTTTCTATTGAGAGCTATTGTGGCTATACAGTTTTTTGGCTCTGGTCTTGCTGAGCAGGCTTTGGCTGTTCTGTTCGTTGTCCCCCTGCCTCAATCTCCAGAGTGCTGTGATTGCAGATGTGGGCCACCACACCCAGTGGACCAGTTCCTCAATGGAAGTAGAATGAAGAAACCTAGCTCTTAACCAGACAAGCCCTCTTAAAAATTTGATAGTCTCCTTTGAAAGGTTATGCCAAAATGTGCCTGTTCTTGGTAAACATTTTCCAAACTCCATTGCTACTGAATTGTACACGAGTCATCTCCTCTTGGTCTGTAGATTTCGATCTTCTTTATCAAGCTTATGGTCTCTGTGCTTCAACATCTCCAGAGATGGGTCAAAGCCACAACATATGCCCTGTGATATTATGAAATCGATAAGAGTACTTCTCCAAACTTCAGTGCAGATGTGAGAAAAATCGAAGTTATGAGGCAGGAGAGATAGTTCCGTGGTTAGAGCACTGACTGCTCTTCCAGAGGTCCTGAGCTCAGTTCCCAGCAACCACATGGTGGCTCACGACCATCTAAAAAGGGATCCGATGCCCCCTTCTGGTGTGTCTGAAGAGAGGGACAGTGTACTCATACATAAAGTAAATATTTAAACAAACAAAACAACAACAAAAAACCAATTAGCCTGAATCAGAAGAGTCACAAGTTGAGACCCACAGCTTGGCTTTATAGTGAAAGTCTGTCTCAAAATGAAAAGAAAATCTAATAATAAGATGGTAGTGATACGTTCAAATATATTGTGATCATAACAGATGCATATAACTTTCCCAATTCTGCTAGCTTGAAGAGATTCTAGGAGCAATTGGTAGAGCCCTAGCATGCACTGGGCTCTGGGTCCAATCTCCAGTTCTGCACAAGAAAAACAAAACCAGAAACAAAAGAGAGAATAGTTTGAAGTTTTAACCATATATAATTACTATAATATATTTTGTTATAATATATTCTAATAACAATAATTCCATTATAATTACATATAAATAAATATAATATTTAAATTCTGGCTTTGGTTTGCTTACAGGAAGAAGCCTATGTTTTGAAGAAACAGCTTAAGGCTAAAAGTAATGAGAGAAGAGGAAAGTTGGTAGCTTCATTATTACTAGACTGAACTGGCACTAAGGCAAAAGGTGTTATTAACAAGAAGACATGGCTGGTGTCTAGAGGAAGTGTTCCATGGATGAAGGGAGATTCTCCACCAAGCCACCCAGCTTATCCTGCATGGCTCAGAAAAAAAAAAAGTGTACTGTAAGTTATGGAAAAGCCAGGTGTTGACTCGGTGTGTTGGAGAGAACTTTCTGACAATTAGCTTTCTGAAATAAAAAGTTTCGGTCCTGAGGGTGTTAGGGCCACAGCCATGGGTGCGTGTGCTGAGCTAAACAGACAGCATCCAAACGTGCACATTACAACCACTTGAAAGGCTTTTTAGAACCGCATATTTCGGGGTCTTTTTGCAGGTGTAGGGAGCAGATTCTGTTCAAGAGGAACATGGTTTTGAAATGCTCCCCAGGTCCCTTGATGTATACTCAGGTGCGACTCCTGGAAAGGTCACTGTGACTCACAGGCCAGATGACAATTACCCAGGAACTCCAAAAAACACGGCTTGGAATCATGTTGGTCGCACATTTTGGAACAAAGCTTTCTTCGCGGCTCTTCGTTCAGAAACTTTCTTCTCCCTTAGCCAAGATAAATCGAGAAGCGTTCCTGATTTTCTGAAGACGTCACAGATGAAGCCCGGATTTCTACTTTGTGTTGCAGTAAATTAATGGGTCTGGAAATGGCGATTTGAGGCTTGTAGAATCCTTAGGATACCAGAGTCAGAACAAAAGGTGCTTTTGGAGCTGAGGGCAAGGCATCTTTAGAATTCAAACTAATGTTTCCACATCTAAAATGGAGAAGCCTTGGTAGTTCATCAAAAGGCCAGAATTCTAAGTTTAGGACTCTTTTACTATTTCATTCTATCTGGTTTTATTTTTTAAAATTTCATCCTTTTTTTATGCTACTCAGTCTTCAGGAGATGGTTTATTTCTGGTTCGATAACTAGAACTGTTAGGCTTTGTTTGTTTGTTTCGTGACAGGTCCTGACAGCCCAGGTGTCTTTTGAGGGATCTTTCATTGCTTTGCTAGCCTCCAAGTCTCCTGAGGACATCCGGTTCACTTTGTCTTTAGGCTTTTTGTTTGTTTGTTTGTTTATCAGCGGTGCAGAGGCTTGAACACCAGGCTTCACACATACTAGGCAAACACTGCCATTGAATTATACATTCTCCGCATCTTGGGGGGAATAAGATCTTATGTAACAAAGGCTGACCCTTACCTTTGATCTTTCTGCCTCTACTTCCCACGTACTCAGATTAAAGAAGGCCGTTATGTCCTGCAATGTATTTATTTATTGAGGTAAAATTTATATACTATAAAACCAGCCATTTTAAAGAGAACAAGCCCTTAGCATTTGGAACGGCCACCATGTTGTGCAAACGCACCACCTCTCTGGCGTTCCAAACATATTTAATCAACTCTTAGCATCTACCCGCTAGGCCGTCATTCCCTAATTCTACGAACTCCTAACCTGGCAGTCTGCTTTCTGTGTGAACGGGAGACCCATTCTGGGTGTTTCATATAGACAGGATCATACATGTGACCATGTGTGCAGCTTCTTTCCCTTGCTATGTTTCCTAGGCTCATCCATGTTGTGTTTAGCACTTTGTGTGTATGTCTGAATTATGATTATAATACACTGAGCACAACTAACTTATTCTTTTGTCTGTCAGTAACCATACTGGCTTTTGTGAGCAATGTTTTTTTAAATGTTTGCATACAAGTCCTGGTTGTTATGTTTTGTTTGTTTGTTTGATGTACCAATCTGTTCCTAAAATTGGGTTGAGAAAAAGTATTTTACTAGCAAGGAGCAAATTCAAAGTGTCTTAAGTTTCAAAAGGACCCAGAAACTCAAACTTCTGTCAGGAAGTTTGACCCTTTTCACTTAGGGAGCAGCTGTGGAGAGGTGGGGACAGTCCACACGCTCAGCAGCGGTAAGACACTGGATGTGTGCTACACTGGCACACTCAACAGTGGTAAGGGCCTGCATGTGTGTTGCCCTGTAGGTGGCATTGGGTGTGCGCACTTCAGCTGTAGTGGGAGCAGGTTTCCAGAGAGGTCAGCGTGTGCTGTCTCTATTATGGAGATTTTAGAATTGCAATCGGTCTCACGGAGTGTCCGGACATCAGCAGAGGAGTTTGACAAGGCTGTCGTGTCTGTTCAATATTTCTCCCGAAATCATCACAGCTATTGCTGCTGACGGTTACCATAGTGGTATTAAGGTTGGCAGAAGGAGATGATGTAGTCTGGGGGGTGCTGATGACATTCTGGCTGCTGAGTCTGTGATTTCTGTACCAGGAAAGCTGGGACCTCAGACTGGGGATGATTTAGATGCTGATAAAGGCAGCTTTGAAGCAGAATATTTCAGGAATAGAGCACACTGGAACCACGACGGCAGCGAAAGGTTATGCTGTCGATAGTTTATGATAGGTAGTGAGAGCCTGGCCTATGAAAGAGAGAGAGAGATGGTAAACGGGCTAGTCAGTATCTGCAAGGATCGCGAGCACAGCTCCGCGGGGACAGCGGCCTCTCACTCACTGAGAACCCTGCCTGGGTCTCTAGCTCTGGGGGTGGATTGGTACAAGCTTTGGCAGGGGGAGATCAAGATGGAAATGCGGCTACTGTCAAGTTGAGTTAAACCTAGAGTGATGGCAACAATATCGTCCAGGAGAAGGATGACAACGGGCTGAGAGAATGCGCCATCTGTATCCAGAATCCTGGACGGCTTCCTCGGGAGATCACTCATTCTGCGCGTCTTGATTTTCTGAGAAGTAAATCTAGAAGAACAGAGCCGCCATTCGTCAGAGCAAACCGGAGCATGAGGGTCTTGGGAAGGATTTGTGACAAGTGTTTCTAGAAAGTGTGTTTTGAGAAATTCAAGTTTGTGTGAGCATTCTTGAAGTCTCCTTTGAAATAAAAATCAAGATAAGTGTTTAAGGTTGCTGAGGTTGTAGGTTAGTGTTTGGGCTGGATTAGCACGGAGTAGGCTCTGGGTTCAAACCTCCAGTGTTGAAAGAAAAGAAGCCAATAAACAAAATCCATCTCCAAATTTTGTGTGCTATCCACCCCATCTCTGAGCCAAGATGTTGCTCTGTAGCCCAGGTTGGCCTGCGACTTTTTTTTAAATTAATTATTATTTCTGCCTTTTAAATGCTAGGAATACACATATGTGCCACCATGCTCAACTTTATGTGTTATGTTCATTTTAAGGTAAGCATACATACATTGCAGGATACTCATTGAACTATGGAAGGACTAAGAGGAATAATTAAGCATATGTTCACAATTTGCTGGGCAGTGGTGGCACACACCTTCAATCCCAGCACTCAGGAAGCAGAGTCAGATAGATCTCTGTGGATTCAAGGCCAGCCTGATCTACAAAGGAAGTTCCGTGACAGCCAAGAGATACCGTCTAAGAGGGAAAGGGAGAGGGAGAGAGAGAGAGAGAGAGAGAGAGAGAGAGAGTTCTCTCTTAGGATAGTGACCACTGGAAGGCTCTCCATTCCCTAGCAGATGACCCACACATGTGGACAGCACTAATTAAACTCAATAAGCTAACATTGTGCCTTATATTCTTGTAATATTTTATATAATCTACATTTGGGATATTATAATAAGAAATTACATATTGGTGTGTTCATGTTATATCCAGGGTGGGTGAGCATCGTGTGTGTGTGTGTGTGTGTGTGTGTGTGTGTGTGTGTGTGTGCTTAAAACAATAAAGCAAATGAGGCTAAGACTATGGTAGGTCTAGAATCACTCTAGAATACCCTCCCCTTCCTATGTGCTTACCTATCTCCTCTTCTTGCTTCTGGAGAATCTGAGCCCAGTCTCTTCCTGTGAAAGTCCTTCCCAGCTCATCTCCTTTTCTCTTACCTCAGCCTTTACTAACAGTTTAGTCCTGGCAATCTGGTTCTTGGATCATGGACTGACTAACGATGCTTCACAACCCTCAACATTAGACATGCATAGTAATAATCTCTGTGACAGATTAGAGACAGCCACTAACTAGTTCTCCTCCCATTCAGAATTAAGTTCTGTGTCCCCTTCCCCAAGAATTTGTGCGGTGTTACGGTTTGCATATGAGGTGCCACCCAAGTCTCCCTACTGAGCCTTTGACCCTCAAATACGGTGCTATTTTGAGAGGTTCTGTAGATCTTAGAACACAAGGACTTGTTTTGAAAAGTACGCAGTTGAGGAACATCATGTTGTGTAATTCTCAGAGCCTGTTCACTTGGAGACCAGTGCTTCGAATAGCTTAACAAGTGGAAACCGTCGAGCAAAAGTGGGGCTCCTCCAAGCATGGCCTCTGGGTCCACTTGCAGTTGTGTTGTGTAAATGTGTTGAACCTGTAACTGCACCCACGTCCTGTCAAAGCATAGTTGGGTAGAGCAGAGGTCTCATACTGAGCAATAGCCTTAGGAATTTCTTGTGCGGTTTGAAACCTGAGAGCCACTGGTTTGAATGAAGAAAACAGAATCCTGGCCCCAGTGTTTGTTACTAGTGGTAGATCCATCATGACAGCTTCCCGGGCCCTCTCGTTCCACCACACAGAGAACACTTTGCTGGATTAAAAGACTTTGTGTATTCTTCTGTATGTGTGTGGAGGAGGCAGTGTATATGTTCAAGTTCAAGTATTGGTAGAGGCCAGAGGTCACTCTTAGATGCTGTGTTTTAAGACCAATTTAATTTGTTTTTTTCTGAGATAGGATGTCTCTCTCAATGACCTGTAATTTTAAAAATATGGTAGGTTGGATGGTTAGTGAGTCCCTAGGGCTCATACTGTCTCTTTTTAACGTTCTTGGGCTTGCTGAGCAAACTCAACTCTAAATGAGATGATTTCTGTCTCTGATGTATGGCTTGTTCTATGTCCACCTACACCAGGTCATGTGACCTCTCCCTCATCCTCTGTGACCTGAAGCTGAGGGGACACACACAGTCTGTCTTGAGTTGTCCAGCTGTCTTCTTCACCTTCATCACCACCTCCCTTTCTCACGCACAAGCAGGTATGACCAGGAACACATAATGTAGGAGATTCCACTTCAATTTTTAAAGCAAATATTAATGTCAAGGCCAAAGTCTTTTCAGAATAACATATACCTGTGCTCAGTATTATAATTAAGCTTAAATCATTTCTGAAATTATATGTTTTAAATGGCAATTGTGCCGCCTTTCAGATTTTCTTTCACCTTCAGCACCATTGAGTAAATGTGTTCATGATTGAATTAGCAGACCTTTGATTTTAAAAGGACTTTTCACTGATCTTTTATGGTAGATTAAAAAGCAATTTACTAATTTACAGTTCATAGGAGTTCCATGCCCTCCTTGAGTTTTGTAAATCAATTCTTTGCTAATATATGTGACCAGAGCTCCAAGGGTTTCATTTGGGGACAGCTGGTATCATACACAACCCTGAATGCACAATTACATCATCATCACAATTATGCTCTGGGCCTAGCATACCCTCTGTCCCCTTAGAGATCCCTTGTTGAGTGTCTCCAGTTTGAGTGGGGAAGTCTGATCAACAGGAGAGGCAATATCACCGGAGTTGTTGCTTCCTCTTTTTGTACTCTGTTCTCCAACTGTAATGAGTAATCCTAGTTAGAAGACAATTAGAAAGAGTCAGTGACTCACCTAAGGGTCTTCCTATGGGAAATGGCTCTCCACAATCAAGAAGGACTTGTTCCAGAGAACATAGTACCACCATCGTTATTACCATTGTCATCACACCACCATCATACCATTATTCACACATGTCGTTTGAATGTTTGTCTCCCAATACAACAGTGTTGAGAAGGGGGATCTACTGGGATGTGGTGGGTCACAGAGGTCCAGTCTTTAAGGAGGGCTAATGAATTTATCGAAGAAATAATTCCCTTCATGTCTTAGGGTTTCCGTTGCTGTGAGGAGACACGGCAACCCTTTTAAAGGCAGACATTTAATTGGGGCTGGCGTATTGTTCCAGAGGTTCAGTCCATCATCATCACAGCAGGAAGTATGGCAGCATCAGGGTAGACATGATGCTGTAGGACCAGGCGTTCTACATCTTGATTCAAAGGGAGCTAGGAGCAGACTGGCATCCTCAGACAGCTGGGAGGAAACTCTCATTCACAATGGGTGGAGGCTGAGCATAGGAGGAGAACTCCGAAGCCCAACCCCATAGTGACATACTTTCTCTAACAGGGCCACACCTTCTAACAGTACCACTCCCTATGGGCCAAGCATATTCAAACCACCACACTTAGCATAGTCTCTCTCATTTCTATCATTGTCACCCTACACCAGACAGAGAATCGTTGACCCACAACCCACTGAATAGCCCAGACTGACCCTGAACTCTTGCCTTGCCTCCCACATGCTAAGATTATAGGCATCATGTCTAGCTGTGGGCTCCTTACGGAGGGTGCATGGAAAGGGTGTGTTTTCTTTCTCTGTTCTTCTTTCCTTCTCTCTTGACTCCTTCCTTGCCTTTTTCATTTTTGCTCTGGAACAGCATCACAGCAGGTCAGCCCTCATTTGCTGCTAGAAGCATGACCTGTCTAGCCTCCAAGACTGGAACAAATAAAGTCAGTTTCCTCGTAAATTCAGTAGTTTCTGCTGTTCTGTCATTGCAATAGAAAGGAGACTGAGAAATAGTAGTGTTTGTTACCGTGGAAGAGTACCCACTTGTAAGGGCTGTTCCTGGCTGTCGACTGGAACATATCTGGAATAAACAATCCAGAAATGGAGGGCACACCTGAGATCCAGATCTTGAGGCTGGAAGACACAGGTTTCTGATCTGAATCTTGGCATGGAGATCTTGAGGCAAAGTGGCTATAAAAAGTTTAGGCACAGACGAGGTAGCATACACTTTTAATCCCAGGAGACTAAGGCAGGGAGATCTTTGAGTTCAAGGTCAGCCTGGGACAAAACAAGTTCGAGATCCAGGTGTGGTAGTTCACACTTTTAATCTGGGCCATGCCTTCTGCTGGAGACCTACATAAGGACATTCCTGAGAAGGAAGATTTGCTATTCTTCAATGCTTTTACTTGGCAGCACATCTGTTGCAATCTACTGGTACAGAAGACCAGCTGAAACAACTAGCCTTGTGGGACTGAGAAACTACTGGATCCCTGGACTTCCCATTCACAGCTGATCATTGTTGGGGAGTTGGACTACAGATTGTAAGTCACCATGATAAATTCTCTCTAGAGAACTCTGACTACTCTACCACTCTATGTCAGCCACGTGCTGGCCTACTGAATCCTCACTACTGTGTGAAGTTCAGGTCATTCATGAAGACCTGTATCATGAGACCTAACCGAGGCATGTGTCAAAGAACTTTCCCCAGGACCCAGAAGTAGCAAACCACAGACTTGAGGTTTGAAGGTGAGGAGCCTGGCTTTGCAGCTGGTGCTGGACAGCGGTGCGCTGGCTGCCTTCGGGCCTCATGACCATTGGCCATGTGCACACTCACTCTCAGGTTAGTGCTTGTGTGTTATTCCCACAGGGGAAAGACATAAGAAGTGAGAGAAAGCTTTAAACACTAGTGCAGGGGGCCTGGAGCGATGGCTCAGTGGTTAAAAACACTGGCTTTTCTTCCAGAGGACCTAGGTTTGATTTCCAGCAACCATGTAGCAGCTCATAACTATCTGCAACTACTGTACTAGGGCATCAGACACCATTTCCTGGCTTCAGTGGGTACGGTACATACATGTACAAAGATACACATAAAGGTAAAACACCAACACATATAACAATAAATAATACATTATTATATCCATCTATAACAATAAATACTTTTTTCTTTTATTTTTTTAGATTATAATATAATTGTGTCATTTACCCCTTTCTGGCTTTTTCTTCTGAACTCTCCCATATACCATTTTTGCTTTCTTTTAAACTTACGGCTCCTTTTCTCATTAATTGTTGTTACACATAAGTTCCTAAAAACAACCTGTCCAATCTTTATAATGTTACTTGTACATATGATTTCAAGGCTGACTGTTTAGTATTGGATGACTTTCCCTGGGGAAGATGATTTCTTTCCATCTGAGCATTCCTTAGTTGTCTGTAGTTCTTTACGTAGGGTTTTTCCCCCATCCACTTTGGCATGTCTATTTTTGCTGTCCTGGTTCAGGTCATGTTCAGGCAATCATGTTGGTGAGTTTTTATGTGTATAGCTTCTGACGTTCCTAGGAGACACAGTCTCTTAGCAAACTCCCTGATCCTCCCTCCGGCTCTTACACTCTTTCTGCTCCGTCTCCCTTAGTGTTCCCTGAGCCTTAGTTGTGGCAGTTGAGCTGTAGATATATCAATGGAACTGAGATCTATACCTCTGCATGTTGATTGGCTTGGTTTTTTATAATGGTGTCTGTCTGTGGACAAGAGAAGTTTCTTTGATGGAGGATGAGGAGTACACTTATCTGTGGGCACTGAGGACACATATTTAGAGTGTAAATGATTATGCTGTCTTAGTAAAGGGGTGGTTGTGGGTTCTTATACAGGATCCTTGGCTTCATTAGCCCTGTGTAGTTAGCTAGGTTTCCAGTACCAGGCATGATTTCCTTACTGTTGGGTGGGTCTTCGGTACAATTAGAGAGCTGTTGGTTATGACCAAGACATGTGTGCCACTGCTGCACCCTTAGGGTCACTGTGCCACGCTGGACATGTTAGGATTCATATGGACCCTAGCTGAATAGGACTGTTGGTGGCTTCTCTCTTTTGTAAATTGGCACCATAAAAGCCACTCATCAGGGAGAAGGCACTGAGCTCAAGGGCCTCTGGGTCTGTGTTTGAAGATCAGCAATAGGGACATACCTTTCACCTCAGGAGAAACCAAGGGAGTAACAGTAGGTATAGCCATAACTGTATGCTCAGGGAGTCTCCTAGACAGCTCTGATCAACAGCTCAAAAGAGGGAGTCTCATGCCCCATGTTGGGGGGCTTTGTTAGGTGATCTTTGCCTCTTGGAGGCAGCATGGTCAACCTGGATAAGAAAATTCAATTTGAACTCTATGTGTATATTTATACACAGACTTCTTCTTCTTATTATTATTATTATTTATTTTTTTGGTAAATGGTTAATAGTATGATTCTTTGTGACAATTTCCAGATAGCCTTTCTGTTATTTCACCCTTCCCCTTCTAATTTTGTAATTAATTCTCTTCCTCCTGGCCCCTAACTAGAGCCCCCCTGTTTTCATCTTCTCTGAGAGAGAAGACGCAGTGTGTCCTACTGGGTGTGGGTTGCCTCACTCAATAGGGTTTCTTCTAGTTCCCCCCAGTTACCCAAAAAATCAGGATTTTTTCTTTACGCCTGAAAAGTATCCCACAATGTATATGGACCACATTTTCGTTACCCATTCCTCAGCTAAAGGGTGGTTTAGGTTGTTCCTATTTCCTAGCTATTGTGACTAGAACAGTAATGACCATGGCTGAGCCAGGATCTGTGGAGTGAGATGTTGGGTCCTTTGGGTAGATGTCAAGGAGTGGAGCTAGGTAATATTGTAGATTTATTGTCAGCTTGGAGGAGTGATTTTCACAGAAGCTGCATCTGTTTGCAATTCTACCAACAGTGGGTGAGGCCCCACGTCTCCCAACACGCCTTCAGTATTTGTTCTCAGTTGCTCTGTCGATCTTTGTCATTCTGAGTGAGATGAAATCTTAAAGTTGTGTTGGCTTGCATTTCCCTAATTGTTAGGGATAATGAACATTATCCATATCAGGTCCCAGGCACCTGACAAGAGTGTATATATAAATATATATACATTTACACACACACATACATACATATACACACACACCCCCCCATACACACTTTTGTTTTTAGTTCTTAATATATTCTGAGTATAGAGCCTCAGTCAGATGTGTGACTTGCAAAAACCCTTTCATGTTCTGTGAAAATTCATCTGGTTAATTATTTCTTTAGTAAAGCCTTTTAGTTTTAGGAAGTCCCACTTGTCAATTGTTGGCCTTAATTCTGGGCAAATGGCGCCCTAATTAGAGGTCCTTTCCTGCACCCATATCCTGTAGGCTCTGTCTGTGTCATTTTCTAGCAGTTTCTTTGTTTCAGACTTAGGTCTCTGATCTATGTGGAGTTAGTTCTGTGCACAGTGATAGCCCAGTGTGTGTGTGTGTGTGTGTGTGTGTGTGTGTGTGTGTGATTAGATAACCAGACTGGGCCAGAGCACTGGATGTGGTATCAGAAAGAAGGCACAGATGAAGTGGTCACAGGTACTCACCAGGCTGGACCCCAGAGGAGGAGGGGGTTTACTGTGAGGATAAGTTAGACGTGACAGGCAAGAGACATGGGTGGTGGCAGGTGGGTAGGGCCACAGCAACTTGTTTACCTTCTTTCCCTTTTTCCTTTCAATTTGAGCTACAAACTCTTTTACCCAAAGACCAGCTTGAGTAGACCAGAGAGTTTAGCCGGCCATCGATGGATCCTTGAGCATTTTTCCTGTGTGTGCTCCTAGGGATGAGTCCGGCTTGTTTGGTGACAGGTGCTCGGTCTTCTTCCAGGCTCCTTCTCCCAAGGAAGGAGACAGCAATGCAGGTTACCCCGGGTTTATCTTCTGGGGTGCTATGGGCAGAGAGGAGCATTCCTCAGAGCCATACCAACATGCAGGGAATGTGGGAAACGAAAGAAGAGACCAGAAAATAAACAGCTAACTTCTGGGAACCAGAAAGGGCACAGGGCACAGTTCTCAGTCGTCACCCCTTTGCAGCTTTGATTGTCTTTTTACAGGGGTTGCCTAAGACCATGGGAAACCACAAATGCTGACGTTCTGACTCCTAACTGTAGCAATATTAAACTCACGAAATAATATCAAAAATAATTTATGGCTGGGGATCACTAGGAAAGGCTCACAACATCAGGAAGGGTAAGAACCACTGTTTTAGAAAGATAACAGAGCAAACCGCACAGCCCAGACAGGACACTGAGAGCCAGGGCCATACCAGAGGCTCCATTCCCAGCAAAGTCCTTCACTCACAGCCTTTGAAAAAAAGGAGTGCTTTTTGTTTCAAATTGGCAAAGAATAGAAAGCGTCTTATGCTTGATTAAACATTACAGTCCTAGGTTTCCTTGTGGGGTGGATCTTAGCTGAAGGATACATTGTTTATTTTAGAGGTAAATTCTTCCCTATTCTCTGAGGAAGTCTCAGGGATGAAATACTTAGAAATTGGGGGTTCAGATTCTACAGTCTCCTGTTCCCCTTCATTTATCTGGTCCATTTTCTGCTCAGTTTCTATTTCTCCCAGAACCTCTCTCCCTCCACAGCATGGCTGACGGTGACACAAAGCACCCTGTGAGGATGCAATGGTGACAGTTAAGGGGAGAGCCCCGCAGGCTGGTGGCTGTGGTTCTGTGGGCAACAGAAGGGACCAAAGTCCAAATCACACCTGGAGCAGGTACTGTGGGAGGGCACCATGGTTCTCAACCCCACATCTCCTGGTCTCAATCTCCACATCATCCAGCCAGTCCCAGCTAGCGGGGTGTAGGGTGGGTGGGTAAGGTTCAGCCCTGGGAAGCTTGACATTGGTGGTGGATACCTGTGATCCTAGCACCCAAGAGTTTGAGGCAGGGGGATAGTGAGTTCTAGGCCAGGCCAGTCTGGGATGAAGACACACACACACACACACACACACACACACACACAGAGAGGGAGGGGAGAAAAGGGGGGAACTTAGCATTAGAGAGTGGAGCAGTCAGAATGAGGCCTTTTTTGAATTATCCCTAGACAAGACAATTGACCCAGGAGAGGGGATTGAGTGATGTTAACTGGTGACCACCCTTAGAAGTTACATAGAGCCACATGCCTGTGCATCTCAGCACTTGGGAGGCTAAAACTGTAAGATCCTGAGGTAGAGGCCAAACCAGGCTACACGGCAAGTTCCAAGACAGCCTAGTAACCCAGCGATACCCTCTCTCCACCCCACGCAACTCCCCCAAACGAACCGGCAAAGATTACCTCCTCTGGTGTGTTCCAGAAAAGGGCTTAGACTGAGACTAGTTTGCATTTTCGTCTGGAGGTAATTATGTTTCTTCTCCAGCGTCCTTCCCTCCTCTCCAGAGTGCACAGATGGACACGGTCCTCATCTTCAAGGGTCAGACCCCTTCCCTATTCTCTACTCTACCCAGGCTTTCCTTCCCTTCCTGTTTCACAAGTTAACATTATAGACACTGACTTACAGCTGCCCTGCAAAGAACAGCTCAGGAGGGGAAGGAAGCATCACCTCCAGGTCTTGCCTCATTCCTGCTGCCAGCCTGGAGCTCCACGGCACTCGCTGGGACTGTGAAATGAGGTTGCACCCATGTCTCCGGCCCCTGCTGCTGCTGCTGCTGCTGCTGCTGCTGGAGACACAGGCCGGACAGACCTACCACGCTGCTCTTTCTGCGTGTACTACAACCCCTTCCAAAGACAACCCGGAGAGGCCAGGTCCTGGGATGATACAGCGGGTAGATGGTAATTTCTTTTATTTGAAGCCATTTATCATCCTTGTAACCCAGGAATGAATGATTTGGCCTCAGAGTGATGTGTTAATAATTTTCTAGAACTAATCTGTTCTCTTTCTCCTTCTCCTCTGACTCGGTGTGTGTGTGTGTGTGTGTGTGTGTGTGTGTGTGTGTGTGTGTGTGTGCGTGTGTGTGCCCCATACGAAATATTGCCTCAGGATTATAAAGAAGAAAGTGCTTTATTTTGTTTCTTAACTATCTTCTCTCTTTTCTCTCTCTTTTTAAAGAGAGGTGAAGAGTTGAGAATGACAGAAAAAGGAAGCTGTGGACATCAGAACAGAGTCTGAGGTGCCCTGACCACCTGTGCTGGCAGCAGCAGGCACTCCATCTACACTTCACGGCTCTGGTGAAGCGTACGCCACAGAATCAGACCCTTGGTCTGTGTGAGAGGCACCTAGCCCAGTGTTGTGGCGTGACTAGGAATGGTTTCTATAAGGCTCATGGATTGAATACTTGGTCACCAGTGGCACTGTTTGAGAGGATTGGTAGGTGTGGCCTTGGTGGAGGAAGTGTGCTGCTGGGGGTGGGCTTTGAGCTTTTAAGAAGCTCATTCCAAGCCCAGAGTCTCTCTCTTCCTAATTTCTGAGGATCCTGATGTAGAACTCTCAGCTATTTCTCCAGCACCATGTCTGCCTGCATGTCACCAGGCTTCCTGCCATGACAGTAATGGACCAAACCTCTGAGGCTGTAAGCCAGCGCCAGTTAAATGCTTTCCTTTGTCAGAGTTGCGTGATCGTGGTGGCTCTTCACAGCCATACAACACTGACTAAGACGCCAGGAACACAAGTTTCCCAAGCTGTGCTCTCACGGTGACCCAGAACCTGTTCTAGTGTTCACGCACCTCACCCTCCCTTCCTCCTCAGGGAAACTCTGTGGGGAAAGTTAAAATTCTATCACACCTTTTGGTGATGAGTAAACAGAAGGTCAAAGAGCAAAATGCCAAGGACACAGAGGTAATCATGTGTCAGGTGTCCATAAATGCTTTAAAAATGTTTAACTGTCGCACTGGCTGCTTTTATATATCAACTTGACACAAGTTGGAGTTGTCACAGAGAAAGGAGCCTCAGTTGAGGAAATGCCTCCATGAGATCCATCTGTAAGGGATTTTCTCAACTAGTGATCAGCCCACTGTGGGTGGTTCCATCCCTGGGCTGGTAGACCTGGGTTCTATAAGAAAGCAGGCTGAACAAGCCAGGGGAAGCAAGCCAGTAAGCAACATCCCTCCATGGCCTCTGCATCTTCTCCTACTTTCTGACCTGCTTGAGTTCCAGTCCTGACTTCCTCTGGTGATGAACAGCCATGTGGAAGTGTAAGCTGAATAAACCCTTTCCTCCCCAACCTGCTTCTTGGTTATGATGTTTGGTGCAGGAATAGAGACCCTGACTAAGACAACTATAAAAGTGTCATAACTGGGAACATGTCCCATGCCCAGACCAGGAGCAAGCTGTCCAGGCTGACCAGGTAGCTGTGCTCTCTAAGGAGTGAGAACAGGTGAGCTGTGCTGGCTTTTACCATTTAGCTTCTGTCTCGGGAACTCAAGCAGGTCTGTAGTCTTACCTAGACTGCTTGGGTCTCTTTGTGCCTTCTGGATCCTGTTGAGGGGAACACTCCCAGAATCCTCAGTTACCATGTAAGACACATGTCCTCTCTGAGACTTTCATGCTGTAAGCAAGTCCAGACCAGCCTTGTGAGATGCCAAGTGGAGAAGCAGATTCAGAAGTGTATCTTGGGGAAGGAGGGAGAATGACTGAATCCAGGGTACCCAGTTTTCCAGCTCCTGTCTTCTGAGTTAAGCCAGCTGAGCGAGGTCCCATGTATCTTAAAGGTTGGACCAGCGCCATTATCTTGTCTGAATTTCTGACACAGAAAACCATGATGTACGCAATAAAACTAGCAAAGGATTGCCTTGGGGGGCTGGAGGTCAGAACTCCAGCACAGGCTTAGCAAGTATAGCACTCTGGGTTCCATCGCCAGCACGCCCTGCCCCCTACCCCTGGCAAATATTGTTTTGAATCATGTCAGTTTGATGTGGTTTGCTACACAGTAATAGTTAATTGGAATGTCAACATTTTCATATGATCTTAATTAATAAGTAGGAAATGACACACAGCCTTCATTATACCCAAGTTCTCACAGGTTCACACTTAGGATTGCTGCTGTGATTGTCCCTCTGTTGACAACTTTTGGAATTATAGACTTGGGGGGGGGCGGGGAGGACACGGTACACTTTAGAAAACAACTGATTTTTATGATGCTGAAACTATTAGGACCGTTACTGGCTAAACTTAGCCAAGGATAAGTGATGGGGGTTTGGGGGTACCATGGTGGTGTTAGGATTTCAATTGAGTGTTCCAAAATTCTTTGCTTTGTTCAGAGAACATATTGATTGATGATTGATTTCCGACAGGATGAATCAATGGGCACACATGAGCTAAAATATAGCTATGATTATCCAGTCATGGGTCTTCAAAAAGAAAATCAAATAGAAGACTTTTGGTCTTCTTTTTTTTTTTTTTTTTTTTTTTTTTTTTGCCCTGATCCCTGTTAACATCAATTAGACTGTGCCCGGCTGTGATATTCTAATTTTTAGCACAAGAAGAAAAATGAATTGATTTCAGGGTTGATATCTCCTAACATTTAAAAGGGAATGCTTCCATTGAAAATATGGGCACCTTAGCAATAGAATAAATGGCTTGACATTTGTGAGGCCAAAATAGTCAATATAGAGAGAATTCTCTTATTGAGAAATAAATCATTAACCAAGCTATTTCTAAGTTCAATTTGAAAGGCTTGAATATGTCATTAATATATTTCCCCCTGTACTTTCTCTTGATTAAGTTGCCGGTGTCTCAGGAAGTGGCGGCTTTACCTCTGCTTCTGGCTCTGGGCTGTTCTAAGTCTCAATTCCTTTCCCCTGCCTCCCTGCTGAATTGTCACGATAGGACCCTCCCTCAGAAGAAGGAGGGAGATTTAGAATGTCCATCCTGTCCCTGACTTGAGGGAGAGGCCTGTGAAAAGCTCCCTTCCCCCTTTCAGTGACATGATCAAGGAAATAAACATAGGCAAGAAATTCATTCCCACAGCCTTCCCCAAACATGTCATTACTCCAAATACCTTGACATTTCTTTCACCAACAGCAATCCCATTCCTTTCCTGTCACACAGGGGCTGACCTCAGAAACTCACTCACACAAGCAGGAAGCAATAGAAATGTGCTGTGCAGCTTCTGAGTTAGGCTACAAAACACAGCATAGAGAGACCAAAAGCACTAATGCTGTGAGGAAGCCCAGCCACACAGAGACAGCGTGGAGAGATTTTAGCTGAGGTAAGGGCCAACAGCTAACATTGATACCATACCTAGGGAACCATGTCAGAAAGCCCTAGACATGGGCCACCTTGTCACCCTCTGTCTGCAGCTGGCCAAGCAAGAATGCCCTCCAGTGACACAGTGACTAAATGATTGTGTGGTTTGAGACTCCAAGGTTTAAACAGGAACCTAAGTTACTGAAAGAGCAGGCAGAGGGTCTGTATTTGGTTCTTCCCTATATAAATGGGTTCCTTGGTATTGCTGCTCCCTCTGCTAGCTGCCCTCGGTCTCCATCTCAGACACAAGGCAAGGACTTGGCTGCAGGGCCTAGAGTGGAGAAGTGATCACAGGAAGCAGGGCGATCCAGGGAAGAGACAGTGAAATGGTGAAGGAAAGAAGCCAAAATCTGCTTGCAAATAAATTGGTTGCTAGAATGGGCAGCTGCTGCTCGGTGTCACTGTGAGCCTCCGAGGAAATATTGGGGTGTGCCTCAGAACAAGGGCATCATAGCACGGGAAGGATAGAAACATAAGCCCCTCCTTCTCCTTGCTTATTTCTCATTGATTGGGGGTCCAGGTAGGGCAGACTCCCCTGCCTTTGTAGGCCTTCTGTAGTCCAGGGGGAGGCACAGCACAGCATGCTTGCTGCCCACGCTACCTGCAGGCACCAGTGTCAGTACACCGAGCTGTCTACACATCTGTAAGACAGACAGCTTACTGCTCAAATATCCATCACTTTTTCTGGTCCATATGTCAGCCAGGGAGGAGGTTTCAAAGCACAAGGCTGCTTTCAAAACACTGTTGTGATTCAGGTTTCTCCATGGCTCCCCGTTGCTCATAAAGAAAAGAAGACAGGGAGAAAGAAGAAGGAAGGAAGGAAGGAAGGAAGGAAGGAAGGAAGGAAGGAAGGAAGGAAGGAAAATTATTACTGTTCCCATGCATGGCATGGTCCTGTCTATCTCTAGACATTGTTAACTTCTCTATTCTCTGCATGGAGAACATGTCGGCATTACTTCATTTACTTCCAAGTCCCAAGTTGTTTGAAAATATGGCTAGCTGTGCCTAGAATGCTCAGCCAACTTCCTCCTGCCAGCCAGCTCCACAATTCCACTCGGTTCTCCCATTCCAGGAGCAGTTCAAACAGTGTGAAGAAGCTCTGTGACAGTGTCGTAGTGAAAGTCAGCACCCCTGCCTGATCGGGTGCCACCACTCAGTGATTGAGATGCTTTGCATATGGCCAACAAAATTGAGACCATCTAAACTGAATCTAGCCGACTAATTCTAAATATAATCTTTTTTTTTTTCACCCCAGAAGGCACAGCAGGATAGACTAACTCTATGAGTACTTAGGAAGCTAAGGAAGACAGTGAGCTTAAGGTTAGCCCAAACCACATAGTGAGATCCTGTTTCACATAACCAATCAAACAAAACAAACATTTAAAAGGGGAAAAAAAAAAAACAAAGAGGAACGGTCAGCATACTTGGCATGTAGGTAGGAAGTCTTTGGCACTTACCAAGCGTGCGGAAGGCCCTTGGTTTGACCCAGAGAGAGGGAGGGGCTCCATGAATATAAGAGAGTGAATTTCCCCAGCATCCCAGCCTTTTCTTTAACGGGATCCCCATTATTTGCAGGGGGTACCAGGGAGAAGGAAACTGTGTGGCCTTTGCAAACCCTCGTTAATGTCCCAAAGGATGATGTCCTCTGGGTTACCGTCCTGAAGAAACAGACGTACCCATGACTGCATTATGTCTCCGAAGCCTTGATGATAACGTCAGAACGGTTCACAATCCCCCAGTGTGTTTGGAAACTAGACATTATAATAGATAAAAGGGAAGAGCCAGGAATCTAACTTTTCCAAATTCCATGTATCAATAAAGACACTAGGCACTACCATTTAAAAATGTCTAGGAGGGGCTGCCTATGAACGGGGAATCATCCCGGTCGTCTGTAAAGACTGCACCGGCACACACAATAGGCCGGTACAGTTTTACCCACCTTGTCATAAAAGGATATTAGATGCCAAAAGGATGAGGAGCCCATAGGCAGGGTACCAGAAACCACTGGGGGGTTACGGGTCTTAGCTTCTCAAAGCGATATTCTTTGACAAAGACAAGATTAAATGGAAACTCATTAAAGTATAGACGATTCTGAAGGGAGAGAGGAAGATAATTGTTGCAAGGCTATTTGAGTTAGTGTCAAACATGAGAATGGGGGGTTAGTAATGAAGGTTCAGAAAGTGAATTCAGGCGGACATTTTCCGAGCTGAGAATAAGCAGATTAAACAAGCAGGAATAACAGTGAGAGTCGCCGGTTTCACTGAGGGGGGGATGTGAACTTTCCAGTTTGGTTCATTCACGTTAAATAGTCAAGCATAATATATTTTAGTTTTTGGGTTTTTGTGTGTGTGTGTTGGACAATTATATTAGCAATGGTAAAACAGGTTACAAATAACTCCTTATAATGTTAGAACCTGGAGGGGAAATTTCTAAATCAGAGAAAGAACTGTGAGTCAGGGCTTCTGGTCTTCTTGAGCTGGAGCTGCCAAAATATCACATTATTTTCCACAACGGTTGATCCTGATGAAATTCTCCAGGCTATAATAATGGTTTCTCAAATACTAAGTCATACCTTGTCTTATGTACTTAAGATTACAGGAGATGGATAATTCACTAATATATTAAAATATTGGTTATAATTAGATGTATATCAAAATGCTGGCTGCACGCTGTAGCTTGTCTCTCTGTAAGGTAATCATGGAGTAGCTTGGGGGTTCACTGGAGAAGTACCTGCTGTGTGCAAGGCACTGTGGGAAGTTTAGGGCCTGCCAATTAGATGCCTGATTGACATTTGCTAACCAGACACCATTCCTGCTTTCAGTACCTTGAATGACACTCTGACATTGATTTCATAAAATGAGGAGAAAATGCTTTCAGCGGCACAGGAACACCGTGAGGACCATTTGGGCTGTACTGGCAGAGTATCAAACTAAGGCCGACTTCAAGGTCAGTTTAAAATCCTCTTCCATAGTTCCCTCGGCCATTTGGGCAAGTTCTCCAAGCATTGATTTTGTTCTTTCTTTTTTTAAAGATTTATTTATTATATATAAGTACACTGTAGCTGTTTTCAAACACACTAGAAGAGGGCATCAGATCTCATTACAGATGGTTGTGAGCCACCATGTGTTTGCTGGGATTTGAACTCAAGACCTCTGGAAGAGCAGTCAGTGCTCTTAACTACTGAGCCATCTCTCCAGCATAGATTTCTTCAGCTGTAAAATGGGAGTAGTAACACCTGCCTGTCCTTGGGCTTGGAGTCAGAATTAAAGTGAATTGAGGCCTACACATCACATGCTACTGTGCATACACATCATGTGCTACTACTGTTCATAAGGAGGCCCCTGAGTGAAAGGCCGCTGCAGTTATGTATAAAGGGAACAGAAGAGGTGAAAGACCATAAAGATGGAAACTCTCCTGTCTAGCGCCTAGTGGGCCCCTCGCTGGGCTCTCTTAGCCTTAGAGACTTGGTGGCGATGACAGTGCTTGTGACAGAGTGCTGCTTGTCTTATGACATGTTTAGCACCATGGCCAGTGTCAAGCTCAGCAAGGGCTTAACTGTCAACAGGAAACGACAGCCCACAGCCAATTCATACTTTATATTCCTCTGCTTTATATTGCAGTTAGAGAATCAACTGACCTTTGGGGGTTTTTACCCCTACTTTTAAAACTCAACCATCTGCATTCTTCTGATGTGTTATTAAAGAAACAAAGGAATGCATGAAGAGAGCATAGAGCCTCTCATTTGTGGGGTGCATTAAAATGAGATTATCAGGTATCTACACCCCGTAACTGCTCAAGGGGGACAATCTGTTTTACCCTTTTGGATTCTGACGATGGCACGGACATTTGAGCAGGGACACATACCTGATACTGGGAACACATACGGAGCCAGAGAGACAAACACACGAACCCTCCATGTGGTCATCCTGTAGCCTGAGCCCTTCTGAGCCACTGAGCTCCACTCACACACCCCTATTCCTCTGCTGGACCATGTTTAAAACCAACCGGAGCCATAAAATAATTTCCTCTGTCAATACTTTATTAGTATGTCCCTCCAACATTCGGTTCTTTGACGTCTCCATGGTTTTATTGTCACGTTGACAAAATGATAGTTGTTCCCAAATACAAAGTCAGTGTTAGCACATCAGAACTTTTTTCTCAGTTGTCCATCCTGTTCAGAATCTAAGCAAACCTTCCTCTGGCTGGTGTGTCTCTGAAATATTCTAACTTCTTTAGGCCTGCTGACTTTCTTTCTTTTCTTTTTTTTTCTTTTGCTAATTTTCATCGAAAAAATTATTTTCCTATTGTCTTGTTAGGGTTTCCAATTACTGTAAAGAGACACCGTGGCCAAGCAAACACTTATAAAGGACATCTTATTGGGGCTGGATCACGCTGTCCAGTACCATCATGGTGGCAGGAAGCATGGCAGTGTCCAGGCAGGCATGGCGCTGGAGGGGCTGAGAGCTCTGCCCCTTCACTCAAAGGAAGCCAGGAGCAAACTGTTTCCTGTCAGCTAGGAGGAGGGTCTCAAAGCCCACCCCACAGTGACACACTTCCACCACAAGGTCACACCTCCTGGTAGTGTCACTCCCTGGACCAAGCACATTCAAACTACCACACCTATTGAGTTCCTTATAGAATATTCTGGATTTCCCATTCTTTTGTTCCCTGGGAGCCTTCATCAGATTTAGGCTCAGTCTTCTGGGGATGTGATTTCCACGAGCCTAATGGCATGTCTACTTCGTGTGGCAGCACATCAGGAGGGTACACGGTCCTGACTGTCACCCGTTCTGTGATTTCAGTTAATCGGTAGCTTCAAGTGTTCTTTGGACCCACGACAGGAAGGCTCTCATCGGCCCCCGACCTAATAGCTGTAGCAGCCATTAGAGAAGGCTTTTATATCTATTATCTCATTAAGAGGTTGCAAAATAGTGTTAAAATTCTGCCGCTCAGCACACTCTCATTAGCGGTGGAGAACTTTGCCTTAACAACTGTGTGGCCACCTTAAAGGATTATTGGGGGGTGTGGGGCAGGGGGGGGACAAGGCCAGGGAAATGTTTGATTCTTTTTATTTTCACTGATTTCCAGACTAATGAATATTTGCCAAGCAGCTTCCAAAATTGAGAGTCACCTCTTTAATCTTTGTACACTTTGTCAATTTTAATACGGGTAACATGTTTCAATGCATAGCACTTATTACTCTTTTTGACACTCGGGTTGTTCTATTTTGGAACAGGGTGGCCCTTACACATTGGTCCCTGTGTCTTTTGACCCAGTCTTAATTGTCTCTGGTCTCTCCCTTGCTTTCTACGGTGACAAGCTCTCCCAGGCTCATCTGTACAGACCCAGAGCCAGCCATCTCGCTAGGAAATGCCGACTCCTCTCAGTAGAAGCATTCTGGACAGTGGTTTGCTCACTGGTACTGGCCATTGTTTCTGGAATACTAGATTTCAAAATAATTATCCACCAAAGTGAAGTCCAAGAACTAGGAGCCTTTTGTTATGTTACTTGAGTCACTAAGTAGATTTGCTGTCCCTGTTAAAAAAAAAATTAATACTGTCAAACTGTTGAAAAATTATTCTCTTAAATGTCAATGATGTTGTCCTATGGTGTAAGCAGGAATAGTTGCCTAGAGTCAACTAAATAAGGTGACTTGGGTCAAAGGAGGAACAAAGGGGCCAGGATGCTCTGTCAGTGCTGGCCACCAGGGTCAGCTCTACCCACACATAAGAAATGCCAGTGACATCCACCTGCAACTCATTGCAGCCCTCAGCACCTGTTTCCTTCATCCATGTCTTTCTGTGACCACATTTCCTTTCCATAGAGGTCAATGACTCTCAACACCGAACTCTGATAAAATTTCAGCAGCTCTGCAGCACAATCAGAGAAAGAAAAACAAAAATCATGGATTTTCCAATTGGGCTTTCTTGCAAACACCTTCCAAGTTTCTTCCCAAATGCCGTGGTTCTTGTCTGGGGTGGTCTCCAGTCTGGGCTGCTGAGCTCCTTTCTCATAAGACATTATGGTGACTTTTGGTGCTTTTATCAAGTTGACAAATTACCATTTCACAAGTATCTTGAAATATAAATTGTCCATGGAATCCAAAATCCTGTCATGGGAGCACTTTGGCTGCCTGGGATGCTACTGTGTGGGTCAGGTACTGATTTGAAAGGACACAGACTGCAGCGTGTGGTGAGTCAGAGCAGAGCAGTGAGCAGGGAAGGGTAAGACCAGCTCTAGCCCTGACAGAAGAGCAGATGGGGAAAGAAGCCCAGAGGAGGCTGACTGAGGAATGCAGTTAAGGGACAGCTTGGGCACAGATGGCTACTGTAACCGTCTGCATGACAAGGTTTGTGACCAGGCCACCAAAGTACTTAGGACAGGGTAGACCCTTTCTCTCCCCACATCACCATTTCTGTGGTCCATCTGCCCACCCTCCCTCTCTGCACTTCACCACCACCACCCCAGAGAGGACTGACCTGTAGAGATCCCCACATTAAAGAGCTAACATGCCAAACAAAGGATTTAAGATGGCGTTCTTACCTTGTCTCAAGAGGCCATATTCTTAGTGTTCTGAGCAGGGGGCTGATATTGGGCACCGACCGCTGATAAGGTGAACCCACAGAAGGCAAACATGGCGGCGGCTCAAACGGAGCTATACAGATGGATAATGGGGTCCAGAAGCAGAGGAAGTGTCCCCTGCACTGTGACACAGTGAGTCCCTCTTGGCTTCTCTCAAGTCTCTGCTCTTGCCACCTCTCTCTCTCTCAGCCAAAGATGCTCACAGAAAAGACTACATCTGTCCTCTGGTGGTCTGTTTGTCTTTCCCAGTCTCCTGAACGCCAGCTTTCTCAGCCAGGGGAGGCGGTAAATCAGTGGTTCTTAAATCTTCTTGATGCTGTGACCCTTGAATTCGGTTCCTCATGATGTGGTGACTGACCCTCAACCATGAACTTATCTTCATTGCTACTTTTAACTCTAATTTTGTTATTGTTGTGAATTGTAGTGTAAATATCTGCATATTTCAAAGGTCTTAAGTGACTCCTGTGAAAGGATCATTTGACCTCCCACAAAAAGTGACCCACAGGTTGAGAACCACCACAAAGGATGAGGTTCCTTTATTGACCACCATCTTTCTCAGCCTTGACTGAGGCCCAGTCATCCCTTCTAAAGAACAAACCGGCCATCCTGCGGTAGGCATGCCCCTGCCTCTTACAGGCCTCAGACTGTCCAACACTTTGTATTGGCTTCCAGTAGGCATTTTTTGTTTTTGTTGCTCTCCCTAGCTCCTCTCTCTCTCTCTCTCTCTCTCTCTCTCTCTCTCACACACACACACACACACACACACACACACACACACACACAGAAGACCACTCCTGAGACAGTTCCACAAGCCCTAGTTCATATGCCTGCTGTAAGTCCCCCCTGCAGAGTAGGTGAATGAATGTTCTGGCTCCTGCGTCAGACAGTACAAATCTAAGGTGCCTCTCACAGGGTCCTAGGGGATGAAGTTCTGCTGAAAACAGACTTATTGGTGTTCCTTCATCAGCTGCCTTCCCAGTCCTTGTAACATCTCCCTGTTTTGTTTGGTAGCAATCCTGTTATGTTCCTTGTACCTTCGAAGAGATATTGTATTCATTATCTAGGGTTGTTTCTGGGGAATCCAAACTGAGGTGGCTTCTAAGCCACTGAGCTTAGAGCCAGTAGACACATTGCTGGGCCTGTCTTCATCTCTGACTGAACTGGCCTTTGGCCGGTGCCTTCCCTTTCATGAACTGCCTCGAGACACTTTATGTTCTTGAACTTCATACTGCTGGTCACTCACTTCCAATCACATTGGTGGGCTTGTTTTTACTTGGCTTTGTTGAGATGCAACCCACATGTAAGACATGCATGTCGGGTGAACCACCCCCACCACCTAGGCATCTACCTGATGATATTTTCATCCATTCATTTGTGATATGCCAGAAATCAAATTCAGAATCTTATATAGACTAGGCAAGTGCCTCCCAGCCTCAGGTTTTTATTCTTTTCATAAGTTAATTTTTAAGTTTGTGTGTGTGTGTGTGTGTGTTGGTATGCTCTTAGATGCCGAGTCATTAGGTCCCTTGTGGCTAGAGTTACAGGCCATTATAAGCTGCCTGACATATGGACTGGGAACCAAATTTGACTCTGCAAGGGCAACACAAACTCTACGGCTGAGCCATCTCAGCAGTCCTGAAGTTGTTGTTCTTACAGGGGATGAAGATGTTGGGAAAGGGGGGCAACTCGGACAGCTGATACAGGACAGTGGGGACCCATGATGCTAATGGGATAGAGAAGGGGAGACTACGGTTGTTTGGTCAGAGGCACACATCCACTTCCTCTGTGTTCAGGGGAAGTCTCTCAGGAGGAGACAATGGAGCTGGGACCTCCATGGGAAGAGAAAGAAAACCATAAGGAGGCTTTGTCAGGGACTCCCAGGCAAAGGGGCGTGAGGAGAGGTGTGAGTTCTGTGTCCTGGAAGCAGAAGGCGCCCACCACAATCGATCGGCAGATGAGGATTCGCAAATGAGCAGCAGGGCCAGGGGTGGGGAGAAGGTAGGAGGTTCTTTCCAGACAGGGAAAAGTAGATTAGACCGGGGTTCCTGGGCTTACCCACCTGAACAGCCAACACACCAGAAGCCTGTGAGCATTCTCCAGAGTGGAAAAGAGGCCTGTTGTACCCTCATGGCCTCTCCCACACACAATTATGGTTCTCACATAGAAGCAAAAAGACCCTAGACCAGGAGAAGCCGGTGAATGAAAGAACCGGATGAATCATTAGTCTGCCTCAAATAGAAAAATAAAACCCAAAGCAGTTCTATAAGGGGGCAATTTATGGTGCTGGAAATGTCTTCAGAAGTCTTTTTAGAGTTCGGTGTTGACTGTTTATAGAAGGTGTAAAAATCCTTGTAATGCCAGTGTTTTATGAAGAGAACAGTCGGCAACTCCCCCAAGCCTGATCCCTGTTCTCAGGAAACGTGCGTTTTCCTTTATTTATTCATATTGTTTCCAGGCCATCAAAAATAGACGAGATGTAACAGGACAGTCCATTTGGACCGTTCTCTTCGCCAATAATGGTTAGTAGCACTTCATGGTTGTCAGCACCCCACCAGCGTGGCTCCTCCACATTCAGAAGCCTTCCTGGCCTCGCCTTCAGCCTTGTAATCTGCTCAAATCTCCACCATGTTGGGAGAAATGTCCCTTTAAAATTCAGAGCATGCAAAGGGGCAAGAAAAGGGGTGAAGATGGTATATACAGAAACCCCCAAAGAGGCAGGGAGGCAGAGACTCCCCCTGTTTAAGGACCAGCTTGATGGAAGAGTTGGGAAAGGCTCCCTTCCCCAGATCTGCAGACCTGCAGAACCATATGTCTGCATTAATTAAGGCTGTGGGAAGGAGGAGGAGGAGGCATCCGAGAAAATAACAAAGCTGCAGTGTATGCGTCCAATGATTTTTCATTCTGTTTCGCTTCAGCTCTGCCCCTGCAACAGAGGATCTAATCAATCTGCCGGCTATTAAGTTTGTTAATTGATAATGCATACTAATTAGGCTCTGCGCACTTACTTAAGAGACCCTGCTAAGGTGATTGTAGGCACACGTCCAAATGGAGTTTAAAGTATTCTGTGTGAGGTTAAAACTCATCAACCAGAATAGATGGATTTTATATTATAACAGAAGGCACAACATACCCGTAAGTATTTAATGTATTGCACACTTATCCATTATTACATATTTTAACTCTGCACAATAATTAAAAAATGTAGAAACAGCTACTAAAAACTATGACTGAGTCACACTGGCGAGGGCGCAAGGAAATGTCGGCGAGAGAGCTATTTTCTCATCAACGTAAATGTTTAATTTTCTCATTTGTACTTGGGAATGGTCAGGGGGAGCCAGGGTAGGAACTGTGTGAACAGTAAGGCTTATTGAACTGTGTGGCCACCAGAGGGTCCACCAGCCTCCTCTGTCCTGTGCCAGTTTCCAAGGCCAACCCTCCAGAGGCTGCCCACCTGACCCGCAGAAACACATTATCTGGGCGCTCAAGGTCGAAACACGTTTATCAACCATAAAATTGGATGCTGGTCATACTCTTGTACCTTTTTTGAAGGGCTGTCACCTTGGGGGTGGACTGGAGAGGACGTCAGGCATCCAGCAATGTCCCTTGAGAGAATGTTCTCCAAGAAGGTGGCTTAGTCCTCTCTATGGGGATTGACCGAAAAGGACAGCAGGCATCATGCAAATGTCCTTTGTTCCCCAGGAGGGTGGCTGGTCTCTCTTTGCACCCAAGGTGAATCCGTTCTGGTTTGGCCTCTAAAAATGTGTCTAGAGGGTCAGACGAGATTTCTTCTGATCCATATGATGTACCCTGAAATCTCCACATTCTCCTGGTTGGTTCAGACTCACCTCAGGATCTTTATTCCAGGCTTGGTCTTGGGAACACCATGGGAAGTAGACAGTGGCCATCCTTCCCTTCACACAGCTGGAAGGCATGCACAGCTAGCAAATGGCTGTTCACATAGTTTGTTTGCGTGCCATTCCTTCCTCCCCCTCCCTCTTTCCCCCTTCCCCTCCCTCCTTTCCCCTCCCTCTCCCTTTCTTTCTTTCCCTTCCTTTCTCTGCTTTCACCCTACCTCCTCCCCCAACTCTCCCTATTTCCTGCACCCCACTCCCTTCCCCCCTCACCCCACTCCCAACAGGCCTGTCTAGCCTCCAGCTCAGTATGTCTTAGGATGACACTGAGCTTTTTTAGGTCTGTCCACTTCTGAGTTCTAGGTTGACAGACATATACCATGTCTGACTTACATGATGCTGAGGATTAAACCCTATGCACCCTGCCCATTGGGCTACTACCTTACCCTCCAGAAGAAGCAATTTTCTAAAACTAAAAATATAAAAATAAAAAACAACTATCCAGGTTCAGTGAAAATTGCTAATTCTCCCACCTGAAGTCCAAATCGGTCAGGTGAAGTTGTGAGTTTCTAGCTTTATCTCTTGATGGGATCTCTATTCAAAAAAAAAAAAAGAAAAGAAAAAGAAAAAGAAAAAGAAAAAAAAAAAAGAAAAATCTTTGTCAGAAACTTCTAAATTCCAAGCCTTGTACAGAGTGCTGCATATATATCAGAAATCCAGGCAAACACAGTTCTGATGACTAGGACAGACTCTAGCCAAAAATCTGTCCACAAGTTCAGATTCAAGGTCATTTGATTCCCCAGGACTTCTGGGTAGAAGTATAAAATGATACTTTGTTTAAAAAAATGGTGTTCCTGTGGAGTTATTGGCAAATGTTCAAAACATTTTTTAAAAAGCATGGGAGACACCATTTATAAAAACTCAAAAAGGCTTCTCTACAAACTAGAATTTTAAAAATAAGAGTAGGCTGGGCTGTTAAAGGCTAGGCTCACAACTAAAACATAAAAACAAGAGTGGGAAACGAACCTCTTCAGAAGCCTTGGAGCAGAGGGAGGGCCTGTCCTGTTGGCACTCCTCAGCAAGCCTAGAGTTTCCACAAACAGAATTGTGGATGCTGGCAGGAGGCAGTGGTCAGGGCAGTGTGCACTTAATTAGCAAATTAATTGTGCTCTTATGGCTGTGTGACCACTGACCCCAAATCTGATCCCGTATCTCTGTCTTTAGCTATTTTGTGATGATCGAGTCCAATGGTTCTGTGTAAGGAAAACTAATTTCTGAATAGTCGATTGTAAAAAAGAACACACACAAACAAAATGAACTGAAGGCCACTACTCTTTGGTGCTAAACGTTCTTGGGCAAGCCATGCAACGCAGGGTTAGGGCTGAGAAGGAGAGTTTTGAGACAGAATAAGCCCTTCCCGAGGACAATTCGTACTGAGTCTACTGAGCACAGATTTGGAAAGTGTTCTCCACAGCAGCATTGTGGGAGTGCTCTCATTCCTCTTTAATTCCCGGGAGCATGTTAGTGGTATAAACATTATCCGTTCTTCCTAAACCGAAGGTTAGATTGGATTAAATTTTCCCAGGCAATTAAAAGCGGTGCATGCAATTACTTTTCCTCTTCACTAAGGACCAATAACAATTCCTTGATATGTTGATGTTATCATTTGGAAAATAAATAATTTTCTAAAGTAGATTAAAACCTAGGCCCCAGGTGAAGGACAAAGAGGAAAATCGTATAAACCTTAGGTGTGCACATTTTCCCATAGAAATAAAGTCTTATTCGTTGGCATTATCACTGGGAAACAGTTATTTTCTGGGCTTTCACTACAATGAACATCTTATCCCTTCATTTTCACTTGTATGTATGTACGTAATTAAGGATCTAAAACCTACCAGACAGTGTGTGCTAACTTCTATGGCCAAATATCCTAAATTCTTGGTGAGGTAGCTAATATGCCATTGGATGTTGTTGTTATTTTTGCTGTTCCTCACACAGTAGGGGCTGGCAGAGAGGTAGTTACACATGGTCTTTTGGAAACTTGGTCTTCTGTATTTAGTGTCTTTCTCTTCCTCCAAGGCCTTGGAGCTTGCCATTGGATCCTGTGTGCTTAGTTCAAGGAGGACTGTTCTCCATGAGCTAGAAGGGACACATGGGCAGAAGTCATTGGCTGGATGCATCTGGCTCTAGTTGAGGAGGAAAGGAGAAAGTATGGTGAACGGCTTGAATCTGCTCCGTAGATGATCCAAAGAATGTCTCAAGGGAACAAGCTGTGACCAAGGACAGCAAGTCTTTTCTACATTCCAAGCACTGAGCCTACGACGAAGAGCTGTCACACCGTGTGAGCTGTCCCCTCAGAAGCATCTCTGATCTGGACAATGGGGCTTACACAAGGCCATCCAGTAAGAATTCCAAGGACCAAGCACAGTGAGTGTACACAGCCTTTTCACCTGTCTGAACCCCCTTTGAAGGTCCCCATATTCTGAAGAGCATGTCTTTGTCAACAACCCATGGATGTGATATTTCCTGAACATCAACACCCTCAGTTTAGGGTCAGAAGATGCAGTTAAATAACTCCCTGGTGACTGTGGACCGGCAGATGATAACTGGTCTACAAAGAGGTCTCACATCTCTCCAAAGCTTTGAGGGACTCTGGTTGGACCCTGATTACAGCTCTAACCCATGTACAGTGACTTTATAAGAAGTAGTAGGTTTTACACTGGGGAAGGGGGCACAAATCTTTAATCCCAGCACCCAGGAGGTAGGAGGATCAAAAGTTTTAGGTTACCTAGCCAGATGGGCTCAAAACAAAGAAAAAAAAAAAAGAAAGAAAGAAGGAGGAGGTGAAAGAGGAGGAAGGAGGGGAGGGGAGAGAGAAAAAGGAGGTGGAAGAGGAGAAAGGAGGGAAGGGGAGGGAGGAAGAGGAGGTAGAAGAGGAGGAAGGAGGGGAGGGAGTGGGAAGGAAGAGGAGGTAGAAGTGGAGGAAGGAGGGAAGTGGAGGGAGGAAGAGGAAGTAGAAGCTGCTTTTTAAACATTAAATGAGAAGGTAATTATTTTCTTTACTATAAAATCCATCAGTTGAATTCATTTAATGGTAAGCTTCCTCCTTGATATCTCAGTGGTGCCTAACGTGCCATGAACAGTGGGGGTCCAGCATGGCCTGTTGTAAACACCAGCTTTCTTTGTTTCCAACCACAGAAAGCTGTTTCATATTATTTTGACGTCTTACCATATTTTATAATTATCGCATATACAATCTTTATTGTGCTAATTGGTACATTAGAAATTAATATTTTTAATTAGGAAGCTAGTTTTTAAAAACAAACTTTGTTATAAAAACAAACTTGCAAAAAAAAAAAAATCACACACTAAAATTAGCCAGATTCAAAGTCTGGAAATTGTGTATCTCAAGTAGAAAAGCTAAGTAAATGTATACAAATCTGATACTTTATTTACCCCTAAATTGAACTAGCTTAAATGAACCAGAGAGGAAGAAGAAGAGGAAGAGGAAGGGGAAGAAAAAACATTTTTGGTTATTTGTCAATTAATAGGCAGGTAAAATAAAAATTATTGACTTAAAGCTCATTTTTACTGTCAATTAAATTATGCTCATTTTACATTTTAAAATGAAGATAAATGATTATCACTTTTATGAAATATGAAACATTAACTCAAATTATTTCGAAACAATGTATACTGTCTAGTACGAGGGAAGGAACTGACTTCCTGGATTGATGTACTCGTCTGGACAGCACATCTGAATTAGTCTGGATAGCATTTGGCCGAGTAACTGTGGCCTGGTGTTGAACAGTTCTAGAGCTAAGTGGCTCAGACCTAGTATGGGTAGGGCTGGTCCCTCAATCTTTGTGACCTACCGTTCCTAACATAGACTTTGCACATTCTATGGTGAAAACATAATCGTTGTGACTCTAGGCATTGTCTACATTGGGAGGAGAAAGAGGAAGGAATAGTGGGAAAGCTTTCTTAAAAGCCTTATTGGGTGGTGAGCATCTTTAATCCCAGCCGTTGGGAGGCAGAGGCAGGTGATCCCAATGAGTTCAGGGCCAACCTGATCTGCATAGGGAGCTCTTGGACACCCAAGGCTTGTGGGGAGAGAGAGAGAGAGATAGAGAGACACAGAGACACACAGAGAGACAGAGAAAGGAATACACAAAGAGAGACCGAGGGAGGGGGAGGGGAGAGGAGAAGAGAGGAGAAAGGAAAGGAAAAGACAAGAATAACAATTAGAAAAACAACCTCTGAAGCCCATGTCTGTGCATGTTTCATATTATCCTCTGATCCCCCTGCCCTGACTGCAGGTTGCTTCAGTAGAGATTTCAGAGGACCCTGCAGCACCTTTGCTATGGGAGGCCAATGGAAGGCACCGGAAGAGGATGGGAAGGTAGGAAAATGGTGAGAGTGAGCAACTTACTTCTCCAGCCCTTTCTTACTAAAGCATGGCTACGCCCTCAACAGGAGCCCCACGCCGGTCAGCATGGGAACCTGACTGGGGCTGTGGAGTCAGGGCAAGCATCACTCTACACCACTTCACTGTCCACCGGCAGGAGCTGAGGCTTCAGAGGCTTTGGAGAGGCACGTTCTTGTTCACAGCTGGCCCAACTTTTGCGGAGGTTACAGCCTACCAACAAGTGGGGGATCAGCGACCCTGGATCAGCGACCCTGACACTTCACTGCACCTTGAAACTCCTTTGGCCTTCCTCTAGCTGACTCACTTCTTCCTTCCTCTGATTTTTAATCCTTGCTAGGCAAACATCCTATCACTGAGGTCCCTCTCTATCTCAATTTATTTCTATTTAAATGAAACTTTAAGTGAATGGAACTCTCGATTCTTCTGGCTTGTGCTATGTGTAGTCTTCACTGATCTTGTGTTTCCCTATCTCTTGTTTCTTCTTATAATGCTGTGAACAGCTGTAAGACACCACTCAAATATATACTCACCTGAGCTCCTCTCTTCCCATGTCCCCTGCTCCCATGAGATAGTCATGAACATCAAATACGTATTTGTAACATGTGTAACATGATATGCTTATTATCATGAATATTTATTTTAATCACTTCTAATTTCATAAACATACATCACAAATACCTGCTGTACAACTGCAGATAACATCTAGGACCCAATCTATTCTAAGTGTATTGTGTGGTACTTGGGGCCACTGTGTTGTTGCAGTTACAATCCATCTTTGTCAGGGCTGTATGCTATTTCTTCGTCGCTCTTCATGCTGGTGGGCATTAAGTCTTTTGTGAGTTTTGCAATGGGAAGTGACATTGCAGTGAGCTTACTCTTACACACTTTTTAAACTTGCCTGCATGGGTGTGTCCCTTAGCTGTTCTTCTGGGAAGGGAGACTACATGGACATTTTTACAAGACAATATCCCATTGTCCTTTCAAATTTTTATTCTTATAACAATATATAAGAAATCTCTTGGTCCATAGCCTTGTAACACGTGGTGCACTTAGGCTGGCTTAATTTTGCATATTAGATTAATAAATGGTGTCTCAGTGTCATCTTGGTTTATTTTGGGTTTATATAATAAGACCAGGTTTTGCTATACAGTTCATGCTGGCTTGTAACGTACAAGCGACCTTCCTGCCTCGCCCCATCCCTGATTGCTGGGGTTACAGAGACTTGCCACCACTACATTTGGCTTTGATTCACATTTCTCTGATTATTAATGAGAATCAACAGGTAGCTTATTTCCTGAATGTATCTTCTCATCTGTGCAGGGTCTTGGCCATTCTAAAATTAGGGTTTTCTTTATTTCCTTCAATGATGGTGGGTCCAGCGGACAGGAACCTAGTGATGTCCTAGACAATCCTAACACAACTAGTAAACTTTATCCAGGCTGTACATAAAGTTCTTCTTCACTGAAATGGAGGGAGACATTTTCCTTGAGCAAGCATGAAGACTCCTGGGGCAGTGTTGTGTCTGGTCAGGTGATGTCATACTTTTAAAGACTAGCCAGGACAGCAGAGCTACAAGCAAGTGACCAAAGCATGTTCAAAAGATACCTCAAACACCGGGGAATCTAATGGTATTTCCAAATAACTCACTTAAAACAAACAAACAAAACCAACAAGGCAACATTCCCCTTGCCAGAACCAAAACTCTCACTCTATCCAGGAGCAGAGCTACCTGTTAGGGGCAGACCCTTTAGTCTCACCTGAGTGTGTCTTGTGGTTTCTCATGCAGCACATTCCTCAGAATTTACAAGGAAAGCCATTTTCTCTGCAACTGTTAAGAGTTCTATGGTCATACTTGTGTATCTTTATCGTATTGACCAATTCAACCACTCCCTCATGTACCAACTGGGTATATGAACATTTACCCAGTATCCAACATTTCAGTTTTAATACTCAGAACCTGAAGTTAGAACACTGACTACCTAGGGTTAGTAGGGCTTTCACAATAAAAGGTTCCATCTCATAGATGGCACCCACATGGATGTCAATCACACACAGTAGGTCTACAAGTCAACCCATACTTCTGTCCAAGTTGACTGTAGGCTAAAGGTCCTCAAGGTCTCCCTGTGATAACTTGGCTGCCAGGGCTCACAGAACCAGAGAGGTATGTTTATTGGTTTATTGTAAAGGATGTAATAAAGGACACAGATGAAGAGACACATGGGCAGGAATCTGAAAGGTGTCTGTATAAGACCATCCATCCCTGCATAGTTAGGGCATGCAGCCCCCCTGGTACATGAACATATTCGCCATCTGGAAACTCTCTAAAGCAGCTTTTAAAGGGGTTTTTATGAAGGCTCCCTGGCATAGGGCGGTTGACCATTATCCCAGACAAAGGGTGGGGCTGAAACTGAAGGTCCCAATCTTCAAACTGTGGCTTGGTTTTGTGTGTTACTGTGAAGTGTTTAGGTCAGTGGTCATCAACCTTCCTAATGCTTCGACCCTTTAATACAGTTCCACATGTTGTGGTGACTCCCAACCACTTAACAGTATTTTTGCTGATAACTTCATAACTATAAATTTGCTACTGTTATGGACTGTAATGTAAGTATCTGATATACAAGACATCTGATATGTGACCTCTATGAAAGGGTCACTAGACCCTCCCCCACAAAGGAGTTGTGACCCATAGGTTGAGAACCACTGGTTTGGGGGCTTACCAAGTCACTTCACTGGTGGAACAATAAATCATTATCATGAAGAAAACTAGAAAGGGTGTTGGAGCTCCATGGGACAAACCGGAGTGGAAGACCTACCTCATGTAGAACAACAACAAAAAAATACTCCTAACATACCTCTCATTAAGGGAATGGGAGGGGCTTTCAGAGCTATGTACAAGAAACCGGGAGCTAAAGCCAAGCTAATATGACAGATTGTGTCGCAATGCCCCACAGAGGTCTGAGACTCTTACTCCGTTCTCATAGGTATCATCTCTAATGGCCTAGACCCAAAGAAGGGAATAGTGATGTTTCTAGAAATTACTAGACTCACCAGTTCTCAGCCCTTCCTAGGGGAAGGAACTGTCCACACATGGAGATGCCTGCTTTGCTCCTGGACCATGCTATGCATAGGGGTGTTTTATTATGTGGGTTGGCCTGGAGGAGCTTCTCTTTTGAACACTAGCCATCCCCATTTTAAACTTAAAGAAAACAACACAAAGTCTTTCCCCTCTGGCCACACGGCTTACATTTTATCAACAGTTTATATGGGAGTGGCTCATTAATCAGAGCTTCTGCAAATGACAGAAAATCCATTTTCTCCTGCGACATGAGCCTAGATTTTGCCCAACTTGCAGTTCCCTTAAACTGAACTCAGTAGCAGCAAAAAATACCCTACAAACAAGATCATGGCTTCCCAGTGCCTGCTGCTACCACCCAAGGAGAGTCATCTAGACAAGGCTCACTGAGAGCCAGCAAAGTTTACTGTTTGAACTACATTACTGGAGGGCTCCATTCTAACTCTTGATTGGGTCTCTACCAACTTTTATTTAATATTCTTTATTTCCTTCATTTTTCTTTTCCCCTTCTCCTCCTAATCTATCTTTCCTTCTGATTGTTTGTTTAGGCTGGGCATCAAACTTATGTTCTTATTTATGCCTGACAAGAACTCCACCCCCAACCCCTCAGGAACTGTATTTTCTCCCTTAAAGAGAGATTTACAAACTGGGTAAGTTCAGGAAACACCAAACTTGAATCTACCTCCGAACATGAATGTTATCAGAATACACAAAGCTAGGATCCATGAAGAAGCCCTAGGCTGCCCTCAGCCCATGCCAGGAGGCTGCCCTGACTTAGAATCTGGAAGATACCCGCCTGTACCCCTGTTCTTCCTCCCATAGTCTCTGCCAGCTTGTGCTTAACATTCAGAAGAGAAAATATAACACGAAAACAACAGTATTCATTTAAACAGTTGCTTTTCTTGCAGAACCGTGAAAAGACAACAGATTATGTTTCCTGGAGATTAAGTGCTAGGTTTAGCTGCAATGAGAGGTTAACGAGGACAGATGTCAGGAGGCTGTATGTTGGGTCTGTCTCACCCTCTTCTCTCAGCCAACCCTAAAGGCTGAGCCAAAAGGTCACAAAGGGTCAGAGTCAGATCACACAGCAGCTCAGCACAGAGGCTCTAGTGGTATCGACATCTGGACCCTTAGAACTGGATCAAGGCCACCAACTCATCTGACAAAAGCCACTGAACATCTGTCAGTATGGAAATCAGCTGACCCTGAATGAGAATTGAATGACAGCCCCACAACGCAAGGCGTCCCCTCTATCACCCAGAGGAGCAGGTGCCATTGAGAGCTATCCCACTGAGAGGCAACACCCTCTAAACTGTGTCTACCGGACACAATGTGTGCAGGGCCCACTGTCCCTTCCCTCTGCTTCTCTCCAATCTGCTATAAGACGGACACAACTGGGTTGTGGTGACACATGCCCATAACCCCAGCACATTGGCCGATGGAGACAGGAGGTCAAGAATTCAGTTATTCTTGTTTACAAAGCAAGTTTGAGGCTAGCCTGGGCTACATGTGGGCCTGTCTCAAAACAAAGCACAAAACAGTGTAAGAACACTGAGGAATCTGTGAGGCCCAGAGAGCTCCTGTATGGACGACAAGAGTGTACCTACCCAAGCCAGTTGAGCCAGCCTTGGATATAGCAAATTCCAAAGAGAACGGCCATTCTCCCACATACACACAAGGATCTGAGCTCAAGTGCGCTATCTTTTTTTTTTTAAAGATGTATTTATATGAGTACACTGTCGCTGTCTTCAGTCACACCAGGAGACACATCAGATCCCATTACAGATGGTTGTGAGCCACCATGTGGTTGCTGGGAATTGAACTCAGGACCTCTGGAAGAACCCTCTGTGCCCTTAACCACGGAGCCATCTCTCCAGCCCTCAAGTGCTATATCTTAAATTGCTTGTTCACCCCTGCTCCATCTCACTCCCCACACCTGTGTGTGTGTGTGTGTGTGTGTGTGTGTGTGTGTGTTATTTCAGAGTCTTTGAGGCAGTGTTATTAACTGGTATGAAATTAACCCTTATTAACATGCTTCTGACCATAATGCATTTAGATCCAGGCAAGAAGTGGCCTTACTGTGGGGCCTGTACTTGTAGAGTTCACAAGTGTGTCAGCTAAGAAACACTTGGGGCTAAGTGCTCATTGGTGATAGCGAATACCCAAGGCCCAATTTATCCATCCCCTGTGACTTAACACTTGTCAACCCCCAGGAAACACTCAGCTGGGCCTCATCCAAGTGCTGAGAACATGGTAGATTGTACAGTGTTCTTCACCTGAAATTCTTAGGCAAAAGAAATGACAAATTAATACACTTGTCAGGTCCTTCCTGTCATTGGTGTGATGGGCCTAGGCGTGGCGGAGCACTCTTCCCGAGTACTGGGCATGCTCACGCTTGTTTCTTTTCCCTCCAGGTGCGTACCAGTCTCAGACTCACGTGTGAGCAGTTACCGACAATGGTCGCACTTATGGTTCAGTATCGATTTGAAGAATGAACTCATTTACACTATTCTTAAGACACACATATTTTAATATTTGCCACAATTTAGGCTGCCTTGTAAATTTAAGAAATGAGTTTGAATTTTGGAAGAGAAATACATTTTGAAAAATATGCAAATAGTATTATTTTTACTTGAATTTGAATGTCTGAAAGGTATTGGAATATCCATCCTCTATATACAGTTATGGTCTACCATTTAGTTATTAAGATTTTACTGTTGATAAAACACAAAATAAGTTAAAGAAGTGATTATTTCAGCATCTTTAGCAATCAAGTTGTAAAGAAAGGAAGGGATTTCATTCCTTTATGAATTTAATTTGTTACATAACCAAATATCACCAGCCCTCCAATGGGATATTTCAATATTCATAGTAATAACTAGATTTAGTAGTTTGCGATATTTTCATCTTGAAGAATTTAGGTCATACACAGGTTAGATTTTGGCGTATTATTTTCTTTGTTTCCTTGTAGCACTGTTGTTAAGGTAGAAAAAAAAGTCACATTTTCTTTAAGTTGGGAATATATAGATGTATGGGCTTTCACTTGACCTGTCCCCTAGGGGTTCACAGAAGATGACCATCAATCACCCCAGTCATAAGGTTTTATATTACATTAAAATAGAACTATATGTAATTCATAAAATAATATATTATATAGTTATATAATATATATTATATTAAAATATAGAATAGTTCTATTAAAATAGAAAAGGAAAAGAGTTTTTTTAAAAAATAGAAGTGGGGAAGAAGAGGGAGAAAGGAAGAGACAGTGAAGACATACCAATGTGTAATAAGATTTTTTTAATTAAAACTTTTTTTAAATTGTGTTTACTTTTATAATATGTGTAAGTTTGCCTAAATATTTCTGGTCACCACATACATGCAGTGCTTGAAGAAGCCAGAAGGTAGCGACAGATCTCCTTGAGCTGAAATTTGAGATGGCTGTGAATGGTATGTGGGTGCTAGGAATGGAATCCCCATCCTCTGGAAGAACAGTCAGTGCTCTTAACCCCTGAGCCTTGTGTAATCGAATTTTGAAATATCTCTTCGTAGCAATCATTGTCTGCTTCTCGAATTTTCTCAGTGCTTGGCTTGGGTGAACCTTCTGACTTTCCACTGCCTTACATCTGCCTTCTGTACCACAAGCAGAGGGCCACAGATAGAGGTGACATTTTTTACTTTTTGTAAAATGATAAAATAAAAAAATATATAGCAATAACAAAATAAATTATAACCAAACAAACCACAAAACCAACCTGATGAACACATGGAGGATGAATTTGAGCCACACCATAGCCAAGCTGTTTCTAAAGACTAATTTGACACTTTAGGGACTATCCCACACAGTTTGAAACCATGATCAAGGCACCTGGAATCATAATATTCTTTTGGTGGCAAATGTCATATTACGTTTTTAGGGCATTACGTCAATTTGGTATTTCACGTATTATTAATAATGCCTCATTACGTAAAATTATTACTAAACTGGCAATTAAGTGGATGTGAAGGACCCATATGCTAAACTGCACACAACATTTTAATTACAAATTTCACATCAGGTGTCTCCTGGTGTACATTGGCAATGGTACCAAGCAACCTTCTTGTTAGAACCACACAGATGAATTCTGTTTTGCAGCACACGGTGTTGGCATGAAGTCATTTTGTACATTTTACTGATATTAGGGAGCTGAGGAGTCTCTGTGTGGGTGATAGCATAGTGGTGGCGGATGCTGCCACCTACTCTTGCTGTAGGAAGCCTTGTGTCTCATCTAGGTTCCTTGGCTGACTTTTCTACGCCCTCCTTTGCTTTTAATAATGGCACAGAGACCTTTATATTTATTAGTAAGTTTCAGGCATGATAGCTGGGCATATTCTGAGCTATTCTAACTGGGCTATGCTGGCCTGGACTACTTCCCAGCCACATGGCCTGTTAGCTGCCATCTTTGTCTCCTCTAGAACCTCATTCTTCCTTCATGACCCAATGGGGAGTCCCTGGTCCCGCTAGAGACCCTCTCCTTCTGCCTCTGGATTCAGAAGTCCTACCTTATCTCCTGCCCAGCTATGGGCTGTCCAGCTCTTTATTTGATCAATAGAAGGAGACAGACAATGCTCTGGGCTGGAGAGGTGGCTCAGCCATTAAAGGCTAGGATCACAACCAAAAATATAAGGGAACGATGCTCTACAAAATACTAAGTCAGGGGCTGTTTCATAACACCAGGGTCTTTTTTTTTCCTCTTTACAATTTTCCCTCCAAATGGGCAAGCCACAGACAGCAGTACTGTCACCATTTTTAGACACATGTTCTATGTTCGAATTCTCTCATCACCAACTCTGTCTTTAGATTGTTTTTAAATGCAAGTGCTACAACAATATGGTGCTTCTGCCTGAGGACTATTCTTAACAACAAACTCAAATGACACCTTGCAAAGGGGCTCTGATTGGCCATTCCAGGATGGACTCTTACCAGGTTCAGTCACTCCCTTTTTCTTCTGGTGGACAGTAGAGACCTTAATCAGAGTCAGATGTCCCCTGCAGGCTCACATATTCGAACACTTTGTCCTCAGTTGATGGCATTTGGGGGTCTAAATGGTGGAAGTAGGGTAGTAGTGGGAGGTTTTGAGGGTTTTAGCTCAACTCTGAGTCCAATCTTGTCTTTGATTCCTCCTGCTGGGGATGATCAGCTACCTCTCATTCCTACTAACACATCTGATCCTGCCATCTTTCCTTCCTTGCCGTGTGAGTTAAAAGATCTAGAAACTGTGAGCCAAAAGGATTTTTTTAAAACCTCACACGTGGTTCCTGTATTCTTGTCACAGCGGTGAGAAAGTCAGTGGAGACTGATAGTAGAACTAGAGAAAAGTGGTTCTAGCCGTTAAGCCAGTGAGCGAGGAATTGCTCCCTTGTTAACTCAACCTATCCTTCTAATGTGGCTTCTTAAGGCAAGTACTTCATTTCCCTCCCCACTTACAGCATACTGAGCAACACCAGCTGGCCCTTGAGCCACTCTCTCTTTCCCTGTATATTATCTTAATGGTTGGTTCCATGAGTCAAGGCTGGGAAGCCTGACTCAGCTCATTTGCAAGTGATAAAATTCCAACCCAAATAAATGCTTTATAAGACTTTCAATATATTAGTTTATAACTACATTTTCCCTTGCCTTGGGTGCAGGGCTATACCAGCTTTTCTGTTCAAAGCACACTCTGTTCTGTTTGCAAACACTAGAGACACTTAACCAAGGGGCCATAAGGCTGTGTTTTACTTACCAAACACTTGCTGAGCCTTAAGATTAAATATTTTTGGTCCTCTAAGGACCAGTTCTTAAAGGATTCACAATTTAGAGGTCTAGAATTATGTATACTTAAGATATGATACCGATTATACATTTAAAATACAGCGAAGACATGGTCAGTCCTGTTGGGATGAAGGTAAGAGCTGATCTACTTGGGTTGGTCAAAATGCTCTTAGCTTAAGTGATGTACAACGAAGGAGTATTTACCTCATGAAGACAGGGACTGAGGTGTGTGCATATGGAGAAGAGCAAGACCCATTCAGGGACATACTGACAATTCATGATGGGATCTTGAAGAATTGAGAATAGAGCAAGGAACTAAAATTTTTCCCATTAAATTTTCAAGTGTATGTGTGTATGTGTGTCTGTGTGTGTGTGTGTGTGTGTGTGTGTGTGTGTGTGTGTGTATGCATGCATGCATGTGTGCATGACAGCATATGTGTGGAGGTAAGAGGAGCATTTGAGGGGTTGGTTCTCTCCTTCACCGTGCGATTGAGCTCAGATAGTCAGGCTTAGCAAACAATGTCTTTACCCAACTGGCCCCATTAATTTTTTTGTTGTTGTTGATAAAATACCTCAACAATAGTTCACATGGCAGCAAAACCCACACACATGCAACTTCCACCTAAATTTAGTATGTCAGCATTTTGCCACCTTGAGAAGAGATGCAGCTGTATCCCCAAGTCTTCCTTCTCTTTATCCTTGGGAGGGCATCATTACTGTGTATGAAATTTTGTTTTCTGCATGTGTGTGTGCACTCATGTGTACACATGTTGTAAAGTGTGTGTATGCTAGTTTGTGGAAAAATATGCAGAGGTACACATGTACACATATGCATGTGAGTGTGGAAGCCAGAGTGTGACATTCTAGTCAGTTGTTGAGCTTCAGGTTCAGTGAGAATTCCTATCTCAAAAGCAACTGACAAAGACATTCAATGTAGACCTCTGGTCTGCACACACGTGCACACATAAACACACATATGCACACACATGTACACACACATGCATTTGCACTTGCACATGTATGCGTATACATGTTTACATAGGAAGAAAGAGAAAGAAAGCAAGAGGGAGGAAGGAAGAAAAGAAAGAAGAAAGGAAGAAAGGAAGAAGGAAGGAAGGAAGGAAGAAAAGAAGGAAGAAGGAAGAAAGAAAGGATGAAGAAAGGAAGGAAGGGAAAGAAAGAGGAAGGAGGAAAAAAGGAAGAAAGGAGGGAGGAAGGAGGAAGGAAAGAAGGAAGTAAGAAGGAAGAGAGAATTGACTCTGAGATTAACATTTTAGGTGCAGGAGTTGGACTGGAGAGATGGTTTAGTGGTTAAATGCAGAAGATATGCAACCAACAAAAGCAGGAATCCTGTTTTCTCTTGTCCACTGCCAATAAATTGTCTTATGGAATATCCGGGTCACTTTCAGATCTTCTCCAAAGAGGCCTCTGTGTGGGAAAACACACACTGTGTTGCCATCATTCTATAGGTGGCCCTGGTCATGCCTTTCCAGAACATATTTAGCACAAATGAAAATGATTCAAAGTGCAGTTAAAACTCGTGCTATGACTTGGTGGGGGTGTGGATCAGCCAGCAAAATGCTTGCAGATGTGAAGACCTAATTTGAACCTCCAGCCCCCAGAAAAGGTTAGATGGATGTGGGCTAACACTTAATACTGGCATCGGGAAGTAAGGGAAATTGACCCCTTGGACAAGCTGGCTAGCTAGACTAGCTGCCTCAGTGAAATCTGGACCCAGCAAGACAGGCTCCTATCTCAATTAGCACCATAGAAAGCCACCAAAGATGACACCTGCTGTCAACCTCTGGCCTCTAAACTCGTGGCACACACACACATGTGCTCCCATGCACGCCACAAAATACATGGATACTACATATATGAATAGACAAATTGAATACTACATATATGAATAGACAAATGTGCACACCACACACAAAAACATGCACACTAAACATACACATTCATGCAGAAATGATAACTTGAGTCAGGTGAGATGAATCTTATTTTTTTAAAGATTTATTTATTTTATATATGTGAGTACAGTGTGGCTGTCTTCAGATAGCCCAGAAGACAATGGCATCAGATCCCATTACAGATGGTTGTGAGCCACCATGTGTTTTCTGGGAATTGAATTCAGGACCTCTGGAAGAGCAGTCAGTGCTCTTAACTGCTGAGACATTTCTTCAGCCCTCTCCCCATCTTATCTTTTTACATACCAATCTCCCTCCTCCCACACCATCTCTAATCCTTGAGAATCACTAATGGAGTCTTCATTTCTATGATGATACAGCCATTTTGTGAAGGCCACATGAAGAAAACTAAGTAGACTCAACATAGTCAAAGCTGTTATCACCCAAAACGATATCCAAGTTTTCGCATGGATCAGTTGGTTTTCTCTTTGTTAGAGAGTAGAATTTTATGGTATGGAAGTACCACAATTTTTTAATCATTCACGTATAATAGGACATTTTTGTTATTATTAGGTTTTTACCATTTACCTTAAAAGTGAAAAATTCACAGCAGCTTTTGTGTCTACAGATTTCTTTATTTGGGATAAATACCCAGTGTTTAATATACTGAACATTTTTTAAAGACACTGCCAAGCCGTGTGTCCCACCAGTGACACTGAGAGACCCTTGGGGCTTGATTGCAGTAGTGCATGCCTATAATTTGAGCACTTGGGAGGTGAAGGATTGTGGGGGCATCTTGAGTTCTGTGCCAACCTGGCCTACATAGTGAGACTCCATCTCAAAACAAAATAAAGTACATATGTGCAAAACCCAAAGAAGGCCAGTTAGAATCAGCTAACTAGGTCACCCATGGTGCGGGTGGGGTGAATTATCTGGGCTGCCTTCTGTTGCTTCTAACTTCTAATCAAGAACTAAAACTCTGAAACCCTCCACTGTGAACACGGCTGAGTGTGATGGAGTATTTCCTCCCTAAGTAATCATTTTATACGTAAATGAAGATCTTTCCTTTATTCATTCTCTCAACCTTGAATGAAGATCTCCCCTGGTTCTTCCGAATCACCCTATGGCCTCCCTCTCCCTCCCTCCCTCTCTCTCCCCCCTCCCAATGAAAACAGCAGCAGGACCCACTTGAAACGCAAGTGGCTTGTCTTTAAACCTAACACCGATCAAAGTGCTTAATGTCCCATTTGTCCTGTTCTCAACGCTAATTAGAGTCCCTAAATCCAATCTCTGCAGTGTATTTGTCATGAGCATGTTAATACTCTTTCCTGTTTGGTGCTCCAAACACATTTATGCTTAGGATCTTCAAAGATAAATATAACAGGAGACATTATTTTATTCCTTTTTAACAAATTTATTTAAACCACTGAAATTCTGGAAATTAAACTTGACATTCTTCATTTAACAGAGACTTCAAGTGACAAGAACTCATTGCAGTTAATACAAGAGCCCACAGGCTCTCAGTGTCCTAAATTTGATTTAGAATGGAGAGTCGCAGGGCTTTCTTGCTTCCCAGAAGTGAGGCGCATGCAGATTTCTTCTCTGCCCCAGATCAAGGTTGCCTCCTCCCCTTCACTCTTGCCAGGTTGCCTCCCAAGCCTCTGATACAAAAGACTCTGGTAGAGTTACTATGTTGTGGGAGACTTTCTGGGGAGACACAACACATGCATCCCCACAGAGAGCTCAGGACAGACCACAGTGGCAATTCTGTCAAAGTTTACTTTAGTGACTCAGTGAGTTTTGTTGGGACAGCTCAAATGTAGTTACATCCTTGAAAGGCACAGGCTAACCCTCACAAGCTGAAAAAAACTTAAGCTGGGGGGGGGGCTCTGCATAACTTGCAGCACCTCCTCAGGCCAGAGGCTCTCCCCCCAGCAGCTCCACTGCTCTGTGCTGCTCCCCCAACAACTGTTTAGTGTCTCCATAAGCTTTGGAGAGGAGCCCTTCAGTGTTTCCTGGACTTGTGAAATGTATTTCCTGAGTTTCCGAGGCCCCCCTCCTTCCTGCAGGGGATGTTTAAGTTTGGAGGAAAATCTCTATATAATGATCTAGGGCCACAGAGGCCTGGGTCTCCAAATAGAGACCCCCCCCAGCCCCAGTCCAGGGTCTTCCTACCACCAACACCAAGAACTAAAGTCCTTTGGGGTTGAATGACCCTATCACAGGGGCCACATGCCAGATACCCTGCATATCAGATAGGAACTGTTTTAAAGGGCCAGGGTCACAGTATTAGGGAGGTTGTGAACCACTGCTCTAAAGCACGAGGCTAGATTGAAGAACACTGAGAATGGAAGTGTTCAAGGGGTCAAGAGGCTGATTTCTGTTTGTTTGTTTGTTTTATGTGCATGAATGTTCTGCTTGCTTGTATGTTTGTGTACATGTATCTACCTACCCTTGCAGGCCAGAAGAAGGTATTAGCTGCCTACAGTCTTAAACTAGAGTTACAGACAGCTGTGACATGACTTATGGGTGCTGGGATTTGAACCTGGGTCCTCTGGAAGATCAGCCAGGCTTTGAGACATCTCTCCCACAGGCTGCTGTTTTGAACCTAACTGGTTAGGGTGAGTCAGGTTGGAGCAATAAACAGACCCAAACATATCACTGCTTAGCACAGGAAAAATACTAGTTTGCTCAGATGACATTGTTTTGTAGACCCAACTCCCGTAAAGACAGGAGCGGATATAGAGCCAGCTCATGCAAGTTCTCAAGGGCTCTCTCTCCGCTCCTGGCTGTCATTTCAGAACCCAGGTTAATTTGGACACCACCACCTTAAGAATGTGACTTCCAGTAGAAACCCAGAAATAGAAAGGAACCTCGATTTCTGTCAACCAGGAAGGGGAAAAGGCCATAGGAGCATGCCCAGGAAGATTATTGGATACGTGCCACCCGGGCTCAAGAGCTATGGGAGAAAACCTAGTCCTGATCACCAGACTGCCCAACTGCAAGAAAATGTTAGAGACTAGGCCTGTTAGAGTGGGAAGGAGGGGGAAAAGCAGAAAGAAGACTCCAGGTAGCTGGTGGCTGGTCGGTGGCGACCGTCTGCACATCACCCTCTGCCTCACCAGATGATGTCTAGATCGGCTTCTGATAAAGAAGGGAACCTGTGGGCGCTGTCTGCCGCAGGAGTAAGTAGGAGCATGTGGGGAACGCACCATCCATCCGCCCCCATTCCTACCCACAAAGACCGAGGGAAACAAGCCGTGGCTGTACCTGTAAGACTGACCGCAGGCTGAAGACCCACCTTCCACAGGGCAAGTTTCCATTTCTGGAAAGCCTGTCAACTCTCTAGCAAAATAGGGCACAAGCGAGTTTCCGGAAAATCGTAGAGCGTTTCATGTATCCTATGTGGCGGTGAAAGCATGTGGTAAGACGTCAGTTCAGTAGTACGGACAAAGGGGGTGTCTTCTCTATCTTCAAGAGATCCCGGACATCTCAGAAAGTGGTGGCTGACCTTGAAGCAAATTCTCACCAAGAGATCACAGAAGCAGAGCGGGGACAGCTCTGAGTGTCACATCACCCCCCCCCCAGGAGGGACTGGGGCATAGGCGCCCTCCTTTATTACTACCCCACCCCCTTGTTGAGGTTAGAGCTGATGCGGAACCAGTGCGCAAATTCGCTTCCCCTCTGCCCTTGGTGCAAGGGCAACCACACAAAATGGGATTAATTGGGATTATGGGGGCTTTGGCTGCTTGGCTGCTACTCAAGGATGAATGCTTAATTTATGTTTCAGTGGTCTTGACTCCTGCCTGATTAAACTGGCTCGTTCAGACTATTGTTTGCCAAGGACTTTCCTTTCAGAGTGGCTACAGGTGGCGCTTTTCTGCGACAGACTTTTGTTGCTTACAGTGCATGGCTTTAATGGATCGCAGCGATACCATCTTTCCCTCTGAAATAGCTAAAAGCACAAACAAAGTCAAAGGTTCTTCCTGCCACGGTTCTGGGCTTTTGTTGTGGTGACTAAGTGTCAACAGGTGTGACAGTTTCAAGGCCACTGGCAATGCAGGTGGAATTGTAACTGGGGTCAGCCAAAAGAACCCTTGTTGGAAACATCACTTCCGAGGCTAGACATTAATATTGACAGAAGCCTCATCTGCTCGTCTCAAAAGATTATTTACTCTCTCTCCCACCCGTGTGTGTGTGTGTGTGTGTGTGTGTGTGTGTGTGTGTGTGTGTGTCTGTGTGTGTCTGTGTGTGTCTGTGTGTGTCTGTGTGTGTCTGTGTGAAGTCCACAATTTTTAAGAGTCGATTCTTCCTACCACATGGAATCCTGGGATTGAACTTGGAACATTAGACTTGACAGCAAGTGCCTTAACCTGCTCACCCACCTTGTAAGCCCCTTTTATCTTATATTTGAGACAAAGTCTCTTGCTCAACGAGTCAAACTCAAGTCAAAGAGTTTGCAGTTTTGGGCAGACTGATTGGCCCCCAATTCCCAAACTCCAAAGGTCTCCATCCCACAGCACTGGGGTCATATCACATACATCACTAACTCTGCTTCTCATAACCACATAGCAAGCACTTGACCCAGGAAGCCAACACCCGGTCATTCCTTCCCCTTCGCCATGTGCTCCACAGAATTAAAACGGTGCTCTTGCGGCAGGCCCGGGTTTGATGGTGCCCCAGAGAGAAAATGGTGCCGAGGACCAGCTTCTGGTCCTCTGTGTGGAGTTTGCTCAGGTCCTCTCCTGGCTTCGATGAGGGGCCTGGGCTCATTCTGAAGGCCACTGCAGCCTGGTTCACTTCTGCTGTCATTTGCAGTGACTTGGAGAATGGTGGGGAACGGCAGCGCTTCTCTTCTGCCTGCGTTTAAATGAACGCTGTCTGAGCCTGAGCCTGCTCCATGGGCTTCAAGTTGATTAAGCCATTTTTAGCCAATTTGGCATTTTCTCATTGCCTTGACCCCCGGGGTTGTCTAAAGGGCCAAATAGATTTGGAAAAATCTGTCCTGTAGTGTAAAGACCTTCATGCTATTTCCAGAAGCCACACAGACATGTTCAGGGGCCACATAGACATACATGTTCAGAGGCCACATACACATACATGTTCAGAGGCCACACAGACATACATGTTCAGAGGCCACAGAAACATACATGTTCAGAGGCCACAGAAACATACATGTTCAGAGGCCACACAGACATACATGTTCAGAGGCCACATAGACATACATGTTCAGAGACCATATAGACATACATGTTTAGAAGCCACATAGACATACATGTTCAGAGGCCACACAGACATACATGTTCAGAGGCCACACAGACATACATGTTCAGAGGCCACACAGACATACATGTTCAGAGGCCACATAGACATACATGTTCAGAGGCCATATAGACATACATGTTCAGAAGCCACATAGACATACATGTTCAGAGGCCACACAGACATACATGTTCAGAGGCCACACAGACATACATGTTCAGAGGCAAATAAGCTCTTAGAGCAAATAGATCAAGAGAAGTATTTTGATCAAAAATAGCGTTTAAAGAAAAATTTGTCTGGAACTTTCTGGCCTCAGTAAAGATGAAGCTTTTATCACAGACTAACATGACAGAGACTTGTATACTAGCCACATGATATGTAATTAGTTTAATTAATTAGTTACTATAATTATAGAAACTTGTTTCCCAGCAGCAAGTACAAATTGCTAAAGAGATCATAAAGACCAGTCCTGTATTTTCTACTGTTTGGAACACAGCAGTATTGAACAGTAATATCATTTCTCCTGTCTTTATGTAAAGAAAAACAGCTATTAAAACAAAATTCTTTATCTGGGAAGCCTACCATATTATATTCTAAAACGTGTGTGCTGAAATATTCAGATTCCATTTTTGACAAGGATTCCATAAGTTTAAAAAAACTTTCTAAGAGATGAAATTATGAGCATATTATGGTGTTAATTAAATATTACTTTAACTTTTATAATGTATTATCTGCTGAAAATACTTTGATGATAACGTTTAGGATTTAATCGAGTGGGGAGCGGATGCGGGTGAACTTGATTAACTCAATCTGATGCAGGAAGGACAGAAATCCAAGGAGAGGGATAAATGTGAACAAATGAACTTAGAAGGGAAATAGTCAGCTCTGTCAAACAACTTAAAGGTTAGAGAGAAAGTAGAGAGGTTGCTGGGACTCAGAATTAGTAAATGTTAACTTAGCATCTGTGCTGATGTCTGATGAAGGCTCTCAGGGAGGTCACACTGAGGCAGGAAGAGGATGCCTTGAGTCTGGTGGGAAAATACCCCGAGCGCACTGATTAGAAAGTGTCCATCCCCAGAGGCTTGGGATGTAAGCAAATGTTGCATGTCAAAAATATATATACACATATTTAGGTGAGTTTTTTTTTCATTTCTTTTTGTTTTGCTATATAAAATCATACTGAAAATTTTTCATCTAAATTTCAGGTTTTACATCCAAGTGTGGTCCTGGGTTTAAAAACTGAAGTAAAGAAGCAGAGTCTATGCAGTGTGGCAGGGGGTCCTGCATAGAGCAAGCAAAAGGCACGGTTTCCGCTCCTTTTGATGATTTGGCAGCAAAGGACATTCTATTTTTTCCTTTATTTAAAATTTGGATATTTATTAACGTTTCAAACGTCAGCCCCTTTCCCGGTTTGTCCTCTGAATCCCCCATCCCACCTCCCTCCCCCGCCTCTGTGAGGGTGCTCCCCCACCCACCCATACACTCCCTCCCACCTCCCTGCGCTGGCATTCCCCTACTCTGGGGCATCAAGCCTTCACATGATCAAGGGCCTCTCCTCTCCCTGATGTCTGACAAGGCCATCCTCTGCTACATATTAGGCTGGAGCCATGGAGTACAAAGATCACCCCCCCCATGTGTACTCTGGTTGGTGGTTTAGTCCCTGGGAACTGTGGAGGGTCTGGTTGGTTGGCATTGTTGTTCTTCCTATGGGGTTGCAAATCCCTTCAGATCCGCAAAGGACATTTTAAAGTCACCTCTTGAGGAATGAAAGCACTGTATCAGGTGTCCTGGAACAGGGAGGGAAAGCCCCTGAGGAGGTGTGCAGGCCCAGGATGGGCGGGAGTGGGGAGAGGCAGCAAAGGGAGCTGCAGGCAACCGCTCTGTTGACTCCTTGTCAGCAGCTCCAAGAATGTGTCAATGAGAGAGTCAAGGACACTCTCAGAGGTGGTGAAGACAGTCTGTCACATGCCCAGCTGGAGCCAAGAGAAAACTGCTCTGGATTATCAAGACTCCTCCTCCTTTAACCAGTCCTCTCGGGTCCTGTCTCCAAGGTGCCCACCACCTAGAAGTTAGAAAACAGTCCTCATGGTGATCTTAAGAAGCTCCTTCTGACAGTGAATAAGCACAGAAAAGGATGGATTTCTTTGAGGAAATAGAGAAAGCTATTTAGGATCATAATCTGGATGTGGTGGTGTGCACCTTTAATCCCAGTGCTCAGGAGGCAGAGGAAGGTGGATCTCTGTGAGTTCAGCCAAGACTCTGAAGGGTTTACCTACATGTAGGTACAGTACCAGCAGACGCCAGAAGAGGGGCTCATAACCACTGGGACTGGAGTTACAGATGGCTGAGAGCCTCCATGTAGGTACTGGGAGTCGAACCCTAGTCTTCTGATGAAGCTGAGCCCCACTCCAGCCCAGTAGCTGCTACTTTTAATAGTCTTGGTAGAACAATGACTCAAGGATACCAATGACAATAAAAAGGACATTCTCTTTGGACATCAACTAAAGTTAATTAATTTTTAAAAATGTGTCTTGTGTGCGGAGGGCCTAGTGAAGGATGAAGTCAAGACTGAAAGGCAGAGGCTAGCTGCCTCTGTCACAGGGCAGACAGGGGCTTCGGTGAATTATTGAACTGACTCCCGAGAACTTGGCATTTCTTTGTTCCTACATCATTTATTTCTAGGAACAGGTTATTGCTATAGGGAACAGAAGAACATTAAGTGGCATGAAGTCAGCCTGTGGCATCCTTACACCTAGGGGTCAAAGAGCCTAATGTTGTAGATGGATTTAAACGGGGGTTAGACAACCCAGAGGCCAATATTAACATTGGCTGCCATGTGTGTTAAAAGGCTGGTAATCAAATCTCATGCCTCAGAGAGTAGATAGAGATGGTCGAGGTAAACCTTCTCTTTTTCCCCATCTCCTAGACTCTTGTCTCCGAATCAGGCCATAACCCCAGACGGAGGGTAAGCGGAACACTAAATGCTTACCATGACCCTCTAAAATCACACAGCCTTCTGTAGCTCAGGGCCCTAGTGTCAGCAGCTGTTGCTACCAAAGAAACAGATTTGCTTCCCCAGATTTGCTGGGGAAATGTCTGCTGGACCAAGGAGGCTGTGAGGTCTAACCTTGGCAAGGCCTGGGGCTCCCAGTGTAGGAGGCGGCACCCCTCCCCCATATCACCAGAGCCTCAGCTTACTGTCACCCCTTGTCATGCAGGAGCCCTTTGATCCCATATCTACTTCCTTAAATCATTTGCCCCTTTCTAAGCTCTCCTTCTTGCATCCTCTGGGTTTCTGCTTCTAGTACGGCCCCACTGTACTGCAATGTCTTGTTAGGAGACAGCATCCCTTTAGAGCTTCTAGAAACTTCCTAGGAATGTGGCAAGACCAGCTGTAGTCTCTGTCACATCACTGCATCCTTTCTCTTGCCCTCTTTTCTTTGACTGCCTGATCCTCCTTAGAGTGAGCCAGAGCTAGGAAGACGCTCCTCTTGTGCCCCGTTGCCTCTCAAACTGCCCTCTGTTTACCCTCAGAGCTGTTCAGAGAGCAAGCATGTTCCATTCTCAGCCTGGTGGCTATTTTCCTGATTCATCCTCTGAACTTTAGCCTATCAGAATTGTACATTACCTCCCATGTGATCTCATGTGACTCCACCTCTCACTGCTGGGCCACCTACCCCCTCGTTTTTGTTATTTGCATCTGAGGCACAACCCCAGATTTTGGTCCAACTCTCTTACCTGTCATGGGTCCAGATGGGACCTGGGATTTCTCTCAGCACTTTGTACTTCAATGCCAAGTTCTCAAATGTGTGAGTCCAGAACTGCGGCATGGTGGCCCCTCTTGCTGAGTCTTTTAAAGGTGTCTCAGAGGCAAGATGGTCAGATCCAGAGTCTTCTGCTCCCCTTGCTGGCTGCTCCCTTCCAAATCTCAGAGCATCAGCCCACGCATCCAGAAACACACCATATCTTTCTCTTTGCCATTGATTCTGTTAGAACAAGCCTTGAACACTCTGTCCAAGACTCTGTGCCAGGCCTTGTTTTGAAACTCCAGTCCCTCCATCCTCGCTGCCATCTTCAAATTCCACTGGTACCTTTATCCTGATAGTCAGGGAACAGCAGTTTCTAAAGACAAAATGGACCCCTCTGGACAAGCAACTCCAGAAGGGAGAAGCTGCAGGCTTGCGTATAAACCCCAAGTACACCCTTCCTCTTGGGTAGACACTCCTTTCCTACCCCAGAAATCTAACAAGTTCCTCTTCTCTTCCACCCCTGCTAATATCAACTTCACCCTTAAACCAAATCCGTTCTCTTACTCAAAGGCTGGAAGCTCTTTTTCCGGCCTCGGTGGGATTCCATGATTTCTCTGTTTAGGGCTTTTTGGTTACAACTCAATTTACCTATGAAAAGTCAGTTCCAGCCCGCCCTGTATCCTGTGTCTCTTTAGGTCTAAGGCTGTCGTCCCACTTCCCAACTTCATTTTCATTCCAAACTATCCCCAACCTTAGGGCCTCAACAACTTCAATTTTTCCCTTGCAACATTCATTCTTCCCATTTCTGACTGCCTGGTTGCTATCAACTTCTCTCATGGTTTGATAGAAATGTCATCTTTTCATGGAGACATACTTCAACTTCCCAACCCCGGTTGGGCCTCTACTTATACTATACCCAGTTCTTTTGTTCTCTTTCATTTGGCTTAGTATACTTTTATAGTGTTGGCTGTTTTTCTTGTCACTGGGAGCAAATTCCTGACAGAAATAGAAGGAGGAAGATTTGTTTTGGCTCATAGTTCACAGAGTGGGGTCCATGTGGGGAAGGGAGGCATTGTGGTAGGTATGGAATGCTCCATGGCAACCGGTGACTAGACCAGGGCACACAGAGATGAGCTTGAAGGGAGGGGCAAGCGTTACAATCTTTAAAACTCACTTACTTTCAATGGCCCGCCTTCATAAGCCATGTTGCCAGCCCCACATTTTCAAACAAAGGAGCCTGTGACAGACATTTCCTGCTAGACCATTGCTTTATAAAGATCTTATGTGGTTACCGGCTGACAATCTTGTTACACTAAGCTCAAGGATTATGCCTGCCTTGTACTTACAGCCAGAACCTATGTCCTGGGTTCCACTTAGTAGGTCTTTAATGTGCCTCTTAAGGAGCACACACTAGTCAGAGCATAGCCAAATTCTGGGCACCCCCTCCCCGTGGAAGGTGATCTCTACAAATTAGAACACTTAATCATGTTGGCACTGTAGATGGTATTATTATTTCCCCCATAATATCCTCAAATGAATTATTATGCTCTTTGTAATTGTTAAGCTCAGGAGACAAGGTTCCTGCAAACCAAGGTCTCAGCTTAATGACTGAATGTGCTACGTCTCCTGCCTGGCTTAGAGGACTTGCAAGAACTTGAAATTTGGCAAGAGCATGGGGGTCTGGCCCTCCAGCCAAAGTCACAGAAAAGAGTGGATGACGTGTGTCAGCTGTAAGCACATCCCAGATGCTGCCTGTCTGTGGGACTGACAAGGGGGTGTACCAGGGAAACCTAAGAAGTCAGAACTACAATCATGGATTTGCGAGACCATGCAATGCTCTTTCTCATCTCGGAGAATGGTGATACTGATACCTTCTCTTCTTGCTTCATGTGCTCCTTATTGAGAACCTTTTCTTGCCATAACCTGTAACATCTGCTGATCTAAGGTTCTCCCTACATCCTTTCAACAGTATCAAGAAATTGCCACCATCCTTACTCCATCCACAGATGCTAGAGACCCCTCACATCTACCCAAATTCATAGATGCTAAGAAACAATGTCACCATCAGAACAGTGGTCTGACACCTCCTTTATGCTCTTTTCATCCTGTGCCAGGCAAGTCTAAGGGTTTGTTTTTTTTTTTTTTTTTTTTTTTTTTTTTTCTTTCCAGCTAGACAGTGTTACCGAAAAGCATGGTGCCATTTACTAGCTTAAGCAAATGCAGTACACAAAATGTCACACGTGTCGTTGATGTCTTTGTGTTTCATGTGCTATGTCAGAACATCTGCACATTAGCAAAGAACGTTTCAGAGCAAAATGGAACCTGGGAATGGCCTCCTTCCTCAGAAGACGTTTGTTTGTTTCTTTGACTGATGCAATTTCCCATAAACCAAGGAGTGAGTTTATAGCTTTAAACTTTGTTTATATGATAATGTTTTTTAGAAACATATACATTGTATAAAACAAGAAATACTTGTACTTGAGGCACAGTTGCAAGTCTACTGCGAGGTGCTGTCACAAGCAGTTAAGACTAAAACACTTTTGGCAATGCGTATTGTGTGATGTGGAATCCCTGTCATACTCCTCATCCTCCTGTGGACCATCTCAAAACCCTGAAGAACTAGCAGGCTCTCTCCAACTCCCCTAGTGTGTGCACAAATAGTCCATTGCCACCAACTTACATCATCACCCTGTGCTGTTGGCTGAGTGGTCCTCCTGACCTAGAAGCGTATGTGCTCTAAGGCCCAGAAGAGGTAATGCTGTTTCCTGGTATGGAATCAGAGAGACAGTGGTCTACCTTAAATCTCCATTGCAGAAGAGAACGTGGGAGACCAGTGGAGTTAGGAGACAAGGGAAGGCCAAAGGCTTTATCTAGTGGCCGAACAAAGACTAAGCAAAGCCTTGAGGCTGTCCATCCAGCACTTTATCCTCCTTGTGATGAGGATTATTGTTCCAGTGTGACTGGAGCTGTTGAAACATGGGTAGAAACTGCTGGTTCCCTTCTTCTTCCAATCATGTGTGGGAAGACAGGCTCTAAATTGTCTTTGGCTCTGTGACTTCCTTTGGCCAATAAAGGTAGATGTGTTTGTGCCATGTCTGGGCAATAGCATGTGAGAGACATGTCTACTTCCTTTCTGGCTGAGGTGAATCTTACAACTTTGTACTGAGATGTTGATTTAATAAGATCTGATGGATAGATAGAAGAGTAGTGACCATGGTAAGCAGTACCCCAGCACAGCCGGTCTGCTGTAAGATCAGTAGACTATGTTGTGTAATAAGGGCATGACTAACCCTTTAGTAAAAATACAACATACTGAATGGATTAAGAAGCTTCATGGTGTTTGTGACTGCTGTCAGAAATGCAGGCAAATGTCTCATTTATAATTAACATTTAGTTAATTAGTTATATCATTAATAATTAATTATTAAAGCAGGAGGCCTGGGAAGATGGATCAAACAGTTAAGTATTCAGAGTGTTGAAGCTATATTTTTTTATTTTTTATTTATTTTTATTGGATATTCTCTGTATTTACATTTCAGATGTTATCCCCTTCCCCCAGACGCATCCCTCTTCTCCCTCTCAATGCCTCCATGAAGGTGCTTCCTCTCCCACCACCCTCTCCCACCTCAGCACCTTGGTGTTTCCCTATACTGGGAAAATGAGCCTTCACTGGACCAAAGGCCTCTCCTCCCATTGATGTCAGAAAATGCCATCCTCTGCTGCATATGCACCTCGGGCCATGGGTCTCTCCTTGTGTACTCATTGGTTAGTGTTTTAGTCCCTGGGAGATGTGGAGGGTTTGGTTAGTTGATCATTTTGTTCTTCCCATGAAGAACTGAAAAGGGTTGCAGACCTTTTCAGCTCCTTCAGTCCTTTCTTTAGCTCCTTCATTGGGTGAAGCTACATTGATCAAACCATTGAAGACCTAGGTTTGATCCCTAGAACTCACAATAAGACATCCAGACATGGTGGCCAGTGCTTGTGATCTCAATATGCAGATAATGTCCACTAAGACCTTTGACAGAGCAAATTAATCTAGACTTGGTTGATGAAGCAAAACTTCTTATCTACCTTTAATACTCAGTTAGCCAAGGATGATACCTTCAAGAATGTATAGACGTATGCTTCAGACATGGGGACTTCAAGCTGAATTGGGATCTCAATTAAAACCAGTCATATCTTTTCCCCAAATGTCTGGGGAAGGACACATAGCCCAAAGCACATAGCAGGCACTAGGAGCATTTCCATTTGCCTAGCATCATTGTGGGATGTTGTAACTCAGTTCTTTGGAGGAAGGGGAAGGGGGCAGATGTAAAGACCACCAGAAAACACACCCCAATCACAGTGTGCAAGACAGCCTTCAGAGGATACAGCATAACTTCCACGTGTGTTACCCTCAGTTTAGTTAGATAAAACTGATTAAATACTGGTCCTCTTTCTCCCCCAGAATGAAGCAACCATGGTATTCTCTAGTGTTTGTGTAAGACATTAATTGTTTTGCAGCCTTTGGAATTTGGGATTCAGTTTGGTTTTGCATTACCATGTAGAGAGGCTATAACCTTATGCATGCTAGACAACTGGGATATCCTTCAGCCTGGTTGTCTCCTCTGACTCTCACATAAATCCCTACTTTACAAATCAAAATTCAGGTCAAAGCGCATTTACAAAGAGAAGAAGGAAAACGGGTCCCCAAGACAGTGTTTTACTTTCAGACCCTCCCAAGTCTTTATCAATGTTGACACTAAACAAGGCCCACTCAGAGGAACCGTGCAGAAAATGTTTTGATGTCCTGTCTCGCCAGCTTTTTGTCACTGTTTACATAAACCCTTTCTTAAAATTAGTGAGTGACATTAATGATGCTGGTCTCTTAGCATGCTTTTGGATGCAGATGTGTTAACTGCTGGAACATCCTTTCAATTGTTTGGCCACTGAATACAGAAACCCTCCTGCCACTGAGTAAAGTATTAGAAAGTGGACTGTGATGACCATGGCAGAGCATCTTTAGGTTTGGAAGGCTAGTCATAGGTCACTCAGTGTGACCATGTGGTCGAGGCGAAGGGAAAGGCCTTTAAGCCAGTGTAGAGTGAGTTTAAGAGTCTTTTAAAGAGTTTTTCTAGTTCTTCATTATCTCTTTCATCTGCCAGCAGTCTTTTTAAAAATCCTTACTTATTGTGAGTGTGTGTGTGTGTGTGTGTGTGTGTGTGTGTATACACACGTATGTGTGAGCACAGGCGGATGCATGCATTGGCACATGTATGGAGGTCAGAGAATTTTCAGGAGTCAGTTCTATCTGTCTACTTTGCTAAGGCAGGGTTTCTCTTGTAATTTTTCTCCATGTACTCCAGTCTAGCTGGCCCATGAGCTGTCAGCCTTTCTGTCTGTCTGTATGTCTGTCTCTGTCTGTCTGTCTGTCTCTGTCTTTCTTTCAGGGTCCTAGGATTACAAATGCACACATCATCATGCTACTTGATTTCTAGGGGTCAAACTCACATGGTCATGAGTCCCCTACCTCTTTTATCCACTGAGCCATCTGTTGACCCTATCACTGGGTTTTACAGCTAGATTGAATGTCCTTTCCCGATGTTCTGTGCATCCTTGTGTCATTGGGAAGAAAGGCAGCGGGCGGGCACCGGGGGAGGGGGGGTCCTTCCTTCCCATCTCTAGTATTTCCTAGGAGAGGCAGAGGAAGGAAGTGAACTCTTTCTCCAGTCTCTGGACAAGAGTCTCATGGCCACTGAGGTAGGCTGGATAAAGCTAGCATCATTGTTGCCTTTGAGTTGGGGGGATGTGCTGGGAAAGAGGCAACACCATTTCTTTGGGTCCTGTGTTTATTTCCTTCTGGCTGCCACCAGCAGTAAGCCCCTTCTCTCTGCAGTTTGTCTTCATCTTGTTACCATAAAAATCACATCTCAGTCTGGGCTGCAAGGCCCAGAAAATGCACAAGCGCTGTGTTAAATGTTATGGTGTGCAACATCATTTATTTCTTCAGCCATTTGTTCCAGAGTCTGGCCTGGAGTTTCTGCAAAATTCTTTTTCTGTGTCCTTTTCCCTGGCTCCTTCCTGCTCCCCAGTCCCCTTTTCTTACTCTTTCTTCTATTGACCACTTGTTAAATCTTTTGTTTGTTTCCCCTCTTTCTCCTGGGACCCTCCGACAGGCAGGCTTGCCAGATTCATTTTCTGATCAAAGCTGTTTGATTTGGTCAATTTTGCCACATTGGAGACGTTCTCTATTACAGAGATAAATAGCTTTGGGCTAACTGTCAACGAAAACTTGTAAGCTAATAAATTATTCCAATTTCTTCCCTCGGATTTCTCTGGAGACAGCCCTAGGAAATACACTTTTTGATTAGTAAATTTCTCTGTGTGTGTGTCTGGACATTCAAATGTGTCGGCTTTGATTAGTACCATTGCTTTTCAAGTCGATGCTGGCTGAGGGGCTGTCAGTTGAAGGCAGTCCTGATGCATAATGCATCAACTGGGCCCAGAAACAGGAGCCTCTTCCAAGACTGGAAAGGCGGGAAAATTGCCCTAACAACCCCACTGGTTTCCTCTGCACCCAAGGGGGCTCAACTTGAAAGTCTTGACAAGACTTGTCTGGGCATCAGTGAAAGCCACCCACGCTGGGCAGAGAGGTTTGAAGAGACCATGACCGTGGTCTGCCAAGAACAAAAGCAGAACAAAGACTCTGCTCCAACTGCTGGGCCAGCACTGCCCACCCCCAAGCTCTCCCCTGCATCCTTGCTCTTACCCTCACTCCATCATCCTGGGCCCCTCCTGGGCTAGTTGGCCTGGGTTTCCTTTTCCCTCCCCCTTGGAGTCGGCTTTGCCGTTTGTCTAGTTAAGGGCCCTTGGGTTGTTATAGAAACAATATTTTGGCTATAACAAATCAATCGGTGCGTGTGAACACAAACATACAGATCATTTATCAACTGCAAAATACCCTAAATTATGACCTTTCTAAAACCTATCAGAAGGGCGAGCGAATGCATAACGTAAATTAAAGTTTGAAGGGTCAGCGGTTTTTACTCCCATTCTCCGTCTTCCTTTCACCTTATAGGTTTAAGAACAAGAGGGCTGTGTAATTACATTTCAATGGGGTGCGGCAGCTCATTATTCCAGCTCTACCAATCTGCCGCTCCATTTCCAATGGAGCCAGGTACGCTTTAGCAGACATTAGGTGTTGGAGGACCTCACTTGCTCTTTGGGACTGATAACGTCTTTTAAAACATAGCACTACTCTCATCTCAATTTAGAAAAGGCTAGAGGGTGAGCCCCCACCCCCACCCCTGATCAATACCATTGTTCATATTTTAGGAGGTTGGGAGAGCCCAGCTGGTAAGCTTCGCCCTTTGCCTCCAGTTGCTCTCTTCCTCCGATTACCATTTCCCCAAGTCCCCACCAACCCCATGTGGTCGGAGACAACTTTTTGTGTTGGCGCCCACTCCACTGATGGAAATGGGTGGCTTCCAGCAGAAACCTCTTCTGCTGCCAAGCATCCGGCTGGTGGTGAGGCTGCTGTGAGGGCAAGGCTCCCGGGCTGTAGCGTGGCCATGAGGGGCTGGGGGCAGCAGGCGCCTCCGCATCTCTTCGCATCCCTTCTACCAGTGGGAATGGAGTAAAACCAACCACACCGTCTGCCGCAGAAGCGTAGTCATGGTGAAGTCGGCAAAGAAAAGGCCAAGAGTCTTCCTGTACCTGGAAGAAAGAGACAGAACAGCCCCCTAACTCTTCAAGCAGTCAACCAGGCGGTGTGATGAACAAAGATGAAGACTCATTCAAAATGTCTGGAGTGCGTGCGTGCGTGCGTGTGTGCGTGTGTGTGTGCCTGTGCATGTGCGTGCGTGTGTGCGTGTGCATTTGCGTGTGCGTGTGCGTGTGTGTGTGTGCCCAAACATGTGTATGTATGCACATATGTGTTTGGGGCAAATAAATGAGTATGTATGCAAAATGTATGCAAAGCCACATATAAAGGCTGGAAGAGTACATGGCAAATAGAAAATTAGTCCTGAAAGAGGAAAAAGAGGGTCAGGAGTTGGATATTGCTGGAATCTTTTTCCTACAAAATGCTGTTTGGTTTTTTCTTTTTCTTTTAATGTAATAAAAAGGGAAAGGGGGAATGAAGGAATGGACTCGGGAATAAGAGACAAAGAAGGAGGGAGTGGGTGAGGCAAAGGGAAAGAGGGGGTGATATTTTTATAGTTTTAATTTCGTAAAGATATACGCATCACAAAACTCCCATGTTAACCTTTATTCTGTCATTGTTTGCAGTGTTGAGGCCTTGCACATGCTGGGTGGGCACTGAGCTTCTCCAGCCTGAAGCTGTATTCCGAGAACAGCTCTTCCTGAGACACGCCTTCATAAGGTTGCACAGTCAGACCCCAGAATGCCTTCATTTTTATAAGATTCAACTGTGTTCACAATGCTCCTCCTAGGATGGCAGCCACCGGTCTGCTTTCTGAGTCTGACGTTCACGATGGCTAGTGTGAGGGAGAAGCAGGCGGTGCTTGTCTCTTTGCTTATGGCATTTTCCCCTTAGCACAATGCTCTCAAGGATCCTGAGTTGTAGCAGGTATCTGACTTGCCTTCCTTCTTATGGCTCAGACCTGTATTCCTCTCTCTCCACTTGCGCTCTCTCCAGGTAGAGTGTGCAAATCTTGCTTTATGACGTTGCTTTGAAATATTTGCTTACTTGACTGGCTCGAGAGTAGTCACTTAGAATGCTCCCTGATAGACACTGTGAGTTGGAGGTACCAGAGCGCCCGAGAACAGACTAAGGGCGCACACCATTAGATCATACCACCTCCAGCCACTCTGAGGTGATGATCAATAGCTAATGTGAAAATGGTGGCATTCGTGAAATCCTTTAGCTGTCTAAGAGGACAGAGGCAAGAAGACCATGGCTGGAGTTATTGTGAATTTGTATTTGGTTTAAGTATTAACATTATTTTATTTTTAGATTTTGGCTTAAGTATTAATGTCATTTTTAGATCTGTTTGTTTACTTGTTTTTGAGACAGGGTCATGTGATGTAGCCAAGGCTGGTTTCAATTACTGGTTACATAACCTAACTGGCCTTAACTTCAAGTGTCCCTCCTGCCTGCCTCTGCTTCCTGGGTGCTGGGAATTCACGCAGGAGTCACCATACCTGACCTGTGACTTGTATTTTCACAAATAAATCTTTCACCTGCCCACTGAGACCCTTCAGTTTCCACTGTGTGATGTGCTTGGTGTGACCCCACTTTGACTCCGGTCTCCTGCATTCATTTTCAAAAGAGTCTACAAAGAATGATCTTATGATATTTTGAAAGCTACCAACATCTGGGTACTAAATGCCTGTTTTTCTGTCTCAATTCTAAGTGTTCTCTTTGAACAACATTCAAAGTTAATAATTATAATATATATGTATATATAGTTATACATAATTGTAATATATACATGTATGTGTATATACTCACACACACACACACACACACACACACACACACACACAGTGCTCAACTCTTTGTTAATTTCTTTTATCCAACAAAGTGGTATGTTTCTTTTTTCCCAGATGGTGCTCTCTTGATGTTTCTATATACACAGTCCCTGGTCCACCTGCAATAAGGCTGCCGAGATAGCTTTTTAAAATAAAGATTTGGGGTCTTCATAACAAGCCCCTCGAAGCTGAATCTATGATGGAACAGCCAGGGAATTTGCATTTTTGGGGATAATTTATTGAGGTTCACACAAAGTAACGTTGTTTTTAAATGTGCAGTGACATCTGGTAGACCTGTTACACTCTGCAACTACCACTTCTATTTAGCCCCAAGACGTTCACATCAGCTCAAAGACTGACCTCTTACCGGAAGAAGAGTCTGGACTCTTCACGGGCTCCTCATTAGGAGTGTGTGCTCTGGACTGTGAAGACCATTATCCTTCATTTCCCGTGCAAGGTACATAAAAGTTGGTCCTGAATTGCCCAGGTTAGTAAATCTTTGCTCCTGGAAGCTGGAGTTTTGACTCGATTGTGTTCGTAACTGCAGGTCTTAGTGCTGTGTGGCTCAGATCACATTGCCCATCATGGAAGGACTTGGGTCCCATTGTACACCCAAAAAGCGAACACCAGCACATCCATTTTACAGAGTTTGGAATGTAACATTTGTCACGCTTTCCCTTAGGAATTCTACATAGACACATAGAGACTCATGGATTGGGGTCCTTGTTGGGGGACGGGGCTTCTGTTGAGCTCCTACCCTGGCAAGCACCTAACCCTGTTATGAAAGGCTGGATAAGAAGGGTTTGGCTTGAGAATGTGAGCCCTTTAGTGCCTCCGGGGCTACTTTCATTTTTAAAGTTCTTTTAATGCCTCCTCTGTTTTTCAAAGTCTCATTTGGCTCCTCAAAAGGGCTTGAGATATATGGCTGCCATGAAAAGGAGACAGACAAGTTATAACACATGAGCAAAACAGTTTGAAATATTGATGTCTTTAAAAGAGGTCTCTCTCTCTGGGTTGAGAATGTGGCCATTTCTTGCTTAACACGTTAACTCCCGGAACAACACCACACCAGCATCCTTCAACAAGCTCCCTGCTAACCCTGCCTCCTATGAACCGTTCATTCACCTAATCTAGCATGAGTCGGAGCCTGAGCATGTGTTGTCTGTGGATAACGAGGGTTGTGATAACACAAAGCGGTTGATCAGAGATCTAAACTGGCATTTGGTGTACCCTGACAATAACATGAAAATATCTCTATAGATGTGCAGATAAACGCACAGACAGGTCCCCCCCAAACCCCCACCCTGTTTGCATCGGCTGGAACTTAAGAGACAGGGGCTTCACCTGTACACAAACACTGCAGCTAATCCTTCCTGCTTTCCAATAGGGAAAGACACTGCCCTTTCGGGAAGGCTGAAACTGTCCCCAAATGCCTGTTCTCCCCCCTCCTTCAAGGAAGGTGTCTGTCACAGAGGAAAAGGGGGTGGGGGACATATTTGTAAATGTTAACAAAAGCTAAACACGAGGTTTTGCTGTGGTAAGAAAATGCCACACTCCCCTTCTTCATAAATTGGGTTTCCAGGAAGCCATCCCCCCCCAAAACCGGCTTGTGGGGAGGGCAGAGCATCCAGCTGGGTTGTAGGAGTAATAAAGAAGGAGAATCAATAGGGCATGCAATGGAGCCAAGGTGCTGCCATTTATCACGCTGCTTCTCTGACTCCAATCATTCATCATGCTCAATGAGGCAGCAAATAGGAAAATGACTATTTGTATCAAACACATCTGCACTCATCCACTGAGGTATTTTATTCCCATTAACTCTGAAAGTAAAATACGCAGAGTTTCCCAGCTCCTCTTAGCTCAGGTTGGCAGAAGGAATTCACAGCCCATGAGCACAAACATCGCATGAGTTTGCATAGCTTTTCCCCAAGAAGCATTTGGGGGCGATGGTCTCGGTCTGGATCGGCTAACCTGATGTTGTCGCACATGAGGCTCTGAAAATGTGGGAGGCTACACTCACCAACCAACTTCCTGTCTCCCCAGCGATGAGAGCACCATCAAAGATACAGTAAATACTCATTACACCATCTCTCAATGGTTCCTTTTTATCTCATAAATTACCCCTGCTAGGTGGCACGGAAGCTAATTTCACTAAGTCTATGGAAGATCAGATGTAAATGGGCGGATTATCATCATTATGGTGTAATATCCCATGAAATGGGAGCATCATTACTGGTTCTTTTTATGAGGTGCGCAAGTTTATTTCCGCTGCAAACGTGCTGCTGTGGCCTTCGGCAGGACAGAGAAGGAGGCAGTTGCTGCAAAAAAAAAAAAAAAAAAAAGATTGTGGGGATCTCAAGGCAGGATTTTCTCCAGGCCTGGGAAGGAGAGGCCTCTGCTCAGAGAGAGGTGAGTGAGTGTAGCCAGGTGGGTAGACAGCTCTCTCTGGGTATGTTCCTTGGATTTTGAGGCCAGCAGACCTGCGATGCCTCCTAGTTCCCTTACCCATCATCACCACCCACTGAGCTCTGGAACCTCACCCCTGCCTCTCACCCACCCCCTCTACCCCAAACCATCTGCCCAGCCCTGGAACTGCAGACCTTGGAGCTAACCTTTTTTTCCCATCATTCTTTCTGGTTTCTCCGGTCATTAGACTGATCTTTCAGTTTAGGATTTGTGAACTCCTCTCTCTGTGTGGAAAGACTCGTCCTAAATCCTGAGACAGAGGAAAGCATGCTCTGTCACACACCTCTTCAGTCTTATAGGCCCAGAGAGAACCCACTCGACATAAGCCAGGGCTTTTCGAGGTTAGGGTCCTCTGAAGCTGGACCAGCTGGGTACCAGGCCACCTCTCCCTCTGGAATTGTTCTTTTAACCCAAACGGAAGGGCAGTTCTCTGAGGGCTTGGAATTCTAATCCCACCTCTGATTTGTCTTCTGCTCATTAAGTTTGGCATGTATAACTGATTATTTCGGGAGCAATCTGGTGGCATCTGCTGGTAGCTGTAGGCACAGAATGTGTCAGCCACACTGGGCAGTAAACACACACACTATACACCATGCATACACACTCACAGTAATCTCTTGCAAATATCTCATTCAATGCCCCTTTCTCTGTGTATGTCTGATGTGTTTACTATCCATGTGTTGTGGGCTTCCAATATTACAAACCATTAGCCTTGATGGCATATTATCAGGGGAAGACATGGGCAGAAACGGGTTAGTTTGAAGAATTAATAGAGACAATCAGAAGACAGCAGGGATACAGAAAGAAAAGAAAAGAAAGAAACGAAAACAAACTTTAAAATGAGAACTTAGCCCAAATTGTGGCTCAAAAACTGAAAACTAATTCAAATATCCTGCAGTGCATAAACGCCCGTTTATACACCCATACTTCATCCTGATGTAAGCTAAACAAATTTTTCTAACTTCAAGACTTTGGGAGCTCACCTCTCAAGTTGGGTCTCTAGCTAGTGACGATCAGAGGCTAATTCATGTATGTTTCTTGACACACACTGCACTCTGGTACTGTAATAATGACACCACAGTACTTGACAGTGAAATGTCAGTCAGGGATTTAATTTTATTATTAAACAAGCTCTGCTGCTCCGATCCCCTTTTAAAAAATAAATGTCTTTCATGCATTTGATCTTTCTGCTTTCCTCCTTGATCTTTGTGAAAGACATTTAAAGTGTTCTGTAAACAAAGAAAAATTGTTATGGAAACCGTTTAGTACTGTGCACGACCATTTTCACATAAGAAAAACACTTTAGAGTTTGGTTTTTAGACATCTACCCCCTACTGGTGATATTTATTCTTATTTAGCAATAAAAAAAAAAAAGTTGCTATCATAGGAGGAGAGGAAGAGCCGGATGGAATTGTTTGAATATTTCAATGATGTGATTGCTTCTGTGTTGAATTATTAAATTGCGGCCTTTGTAAACCTTGGCGCTAAGGCAATGGGGTCGGCTGCAAAGCTGTTCTGTCTTCTGAAGTATCATCTCTGCCGCTGCCTCAGAGCCTGCACAAGTTGGCATGTCCTTGCAGTCGAGTTGTGGCCCATTTTATGTCCCAGGTTTGTGGAAGTTGGACCCCAAAGGAACCTGTCTTTTCTGTCCTAGAAACCTGTCCAGATCTGGCCACTTACCAGGCACCGGGTTTAGAAATGGAATGTTCCCAAAAGGCCCGTGGAGGGTGATTTTGTAAAGCAGCTTTCTTTTGCTTAGACATCCATGAATCTAGGAGCCTGCTGGGTGCCCTCCTCTTCCCTAGGGCTGGGTCATTGCCCCTCCCGTTTGCTTCTTCACTATTGGTTCTAAAACCTGCCTTGTGATGGCTTCCCTCTTGACCTTCCTCACAACAAGAGAGCTGGCTTTGTCTCCAACCACAGTGGCTGATTGCCACAGCATAGTCCTCACCTCCAGGGCAGCAGCCCCATGCCAAGTGTCCAGGGGTCCCCAGGGGAAAGCCATGGAGGATAGGTCTCTGAAGCTTCAGAACTGCAGGGGTTCCACTTCTGCCCAGTGGATGGTGTCCCAAGATGTGCGGTGCACGGAGCCACCAGACTGCTCTCCCGTAGGGCTTATGTGGGGTTGGGAAGAGAACTAGGCGCTGGGGCTGAGCAGGTGTCCACCGTAGGTGAGGCCACTTTGTCACAGACAGCATCCCCATCCCCAGGGCCGCCTTTTCCAGTCTTCCCTGCTGTGGGAAGCAAGAGAGACAGCACTTCTGAGAAGGCTGAGGCCTCGGTGACTCGGTGAGTCGGGAGCTGGCAGAGTTCTGGACCAGCCCTCTTGCCAACACCCACAGCACTGAGACTGTCCAACCCTGTTGCCTTCCACCCTACAGAGGGATTAGGGGTTCCTTACAGAATTTTTGAATTTTCATTATTATTGCCTTTTAAACACAATTAAAACCCCTTTTGTTGTGGAGCTTGTTGGGAGAAGGAAAAGTTAACTGGCTCTTTCACCTTCCCTCAGGGTGTCATGGCGCCTGGCCTTCACCGTTATTGAAGGAGATGAGCTAAGAGCCTGCTTTATATACTGCAGGCGCTTGATCCATATGCTACTACCGAACTGGAAGATTCCATGGCCCCCTTCCTCCTCCAGGGAGTGAAGAAAGGTCAGGTTAACATGCCACAGCTACTAAAGGCAAAGGAATCCCAGAAAACTTAGAGTGAGCTTAGAAGAGAGAGGAAAAGGATTCTGGGAAAGCCAGTGGCTCCTGACCCATCTCAGGCCCATGCACCACAAGGGGTCCACATGTTCCCCAAAGACAAGAGGCCTGAGATTTGCTTCCTTGGAGATGGGGGTGGGAGCAGACACAACTGGCCTAAGGCTCAGCAGCTCCTTAGGGCGAGGACCCTGCCTATGATACCTTTTTAGTATAACAGGGCCCTGTAGAGCCCTGTGTGGCTGTGGCTGAATCTGAGGCTGGGGTGAGGCTGAGGCTGTGGTGAGGCTGTGGGGTGGCTATGGTGAAGCTGTAGCTGGGGTGAGGCTGAGGCTGGGGTGAGGCTGCTCTCACAGAGAGTGCTATCTCCACTCTGCAGGTTTTCATAGCTCTTTCTATCAATGATCTCCATCCTTATCACAACAACCAGGCCCCTTTGCTACTCTTCACAAAGGACAACATCTGTCACCTCAAATGAGCCTGCTTCTCCTCTCTCTTGCAAAAATAACAGCGTTTCTCACAGCTGACCCTAGAAGCCATGGGAGTCACAAACACTGCATGAGCGGCTTCCAGGGTAGCTGGTGCCAGGTACAAAGTCCTTCTTTGTCCTTTGGAGCCCATGTCCTTGTAAGATGAGTGCCAGTTGCTTCTCACTGGACGGCTTGCCCAGCCTGCAGTCTCTGGACATGAAGCCATTGGCTTAAGCAGAGAACGCAGTCAATAAATAACCAAAGGGGAAAGGCTCAAAGTCGGTGAGCAGAACTCATGGATGGGTAAGGGGTTTATGGAACAGCATGAGCATGTTACTGGCTCTCCTGCCCAAAGAATGGCTTTGGGAAATGATCTGAATTTGAACTTCTGATTATTAAACTGGAATTTGAGAAGACAATGTCTAAGGCTTTTCTTCCTACATAAGGTTTTTGGAACCCAAGGAAATTATAGTGCGCGCCACCTCCTGAAACCCATGGAAAACTCTATTACAGAGAAGCGTCTTCTAACAAGGTTTCAGCCATAATGGGCTTCTCTAACAAGACTAATGTAATGAACAAAGTGTTCATGAATCTGAAATAATGTCTTAAATTTCATATGGCCTTTTAAAATTGAGATGGGGGTGGGGGGAGTCAAACGAAATGTGCAGACGCCATTATGAACTGAAGAACCTTGAGAAATGGCTCTGTTAAGTTTAGTAAATACTGGTCAAAGTCTAGCTCCGTACCAAGCACAGTGCCAGACACAACAGGCTCTGGGGTAGAGAAAAGGGACCTGCCAGTGAAGAACTCAGGGATACCACAGACAGACCTATATGTCAAGACGTTATTTCAAAATGCTGTGCTAAGGGCAGAGGCAGAGATGTTCCTGGGATATCCGGGGTGGGGGACGGGGGGGGGGCAGCTTAACTCATCCAGGAGAAATTTCTGGAAATTTCTTATGGGAAGTGATTACATTAACTTTAAAAGTGAGACTTCAGGTCTTTTTTGTTGAACTCAAAATTCTTCAAGACTTGGCAAGTCTTTCTGCACAGACTCCTTATTTAGGATTAGGTGCTGAAAGACTCCACAATCCAGGTTTCTCCTACAGGAGAGAGAATGCCATTGGTTAACAATTTCATGGGAACATCAGGAGTAGAAAGAGGCTCAGACTCTTCCAACTAATTCCTTTCCAACTGCTCTGTGCAGGGGTTTGTTCAGAACACGATCATCAGGCCCAGATTTTGAATACCCTGGATGTGTGCTGCCATCGGGAAAGGTGACTGGGATCATGGATTAGGCTCTCAGTTTTCAGGTCTGAGTACTGATCCCTAACCCAGACCAGCTTTGCCACCCAAGTGCTCGGGGACCTCTTCGAAGTTCTGAATCATAACCGGTCAGGGTGGGATGATAAAGTAGAATATCAAAGGAATTCTAGATGGAGGCTGACAAGCCTGGGAGTTTTCTTAAGCACAATCAATGTCTTCAATCTGCCCTGATGGACTCCCCATGAGGCAGCTCGGCTGGATAGCATTTCGAGCTAAAATTGGCTTTCTTTGTAGAAACAAAATTAAAACTTCATGTTGACTATAGAGCTACGTGTGACCTACCACAGATCCCGTGTATGGTCTGCGCTTTCAGGAAGAAATGTTTAAGTATCTTTATAGCTGGAAAAAAAGAAGGCTTTGTCTTTTCAAAGAGGATTTGAGAACAGAAGTAGAAAGACAAACTATGGGTTCCTAGAAAAGAAGACTGCCTCCCAGCGCAGGATGGACCCAATAAATCTGAAATTAGGATATGCCTGTCTTTTATTATATTCTATAGGACTGATGGGGTGGAAGAGGGGAGAAGTACAGAGCCAGGACCAGTTGGTGGTTTCTTAACCAGCTGAATGACTATCCTGTAAGGGTTGGCATAGGTGCCTATGATTATGGAAGGCATCTGGTCATATCGGGCCCTAGAGAGATGCCTCTCGACATTTTGGACCCAGCTAAGAGAAAAACTGTAAGAGAGAGGAAATTAGTAGGGCGGGGCAGGAGGGAAAACTTCGACCTTAATCTGCTCCTGTTTGGCATTTACAGAAATTTGAAAGATGGAACAGAACACAGATCATCAAAACTGCAGATGCTGCTAATCAGGGAGAGAGATGGAGTGCAACAAGTCTCCTCGAGGGTAAGAGAACAAACTAAGCACAAGACCAAGTGTAGCCGGAATGAATGCAGGCTTCTACCCAGGGGTCCAAAAAAATCAATTGTGCAAGCTTAGATGAGAGAAGCATTTACAAAACAGATAAAAATCCCCAAAGACCCAGCATCTGAATCTACAAGAACCCAGTGGCAGCCGGGCCAAATAATCTAATAGGGCTTTAGGCTAGGATGAGGGTGTTATGGGCCCCCCTTTAGTCTGAACTCAACCTACAACTAAAATGGGTCCCTACTCAGGGTCTCATGCTCTGAAAAGAGTGTGTACAAAAACCAGAGTGTCTCCAGAGGGATGAGCAGGACAGGCCAAGGCCAAGCATCTTCTTATAAAGGCTAAGTCAGGAAGGACATATGTGCTGGCTGCTAATGCTCAAAAGGAACTGCCTGTAGAAGTCAGATATTAGGCGGAACCTTCTAACAAACTGTTGAAATTGGGACAGACGCTTTGGGAGAGAGTGAAGTCCATCCTCCAACGCAGGGCTGCCAGAATGAGGTAGGAGACTTTCCGTGACAGATTTGCATGGGTTGCCTTTCTCCTCAACTAGTTGACAGAGCAACTAAGGGGGAAAAGAACTTGCTTTAGCTTGTGGGATGAGAAAATGAAGTGCTATGAAACTCAAGGTCTGCTCCTCAACAAATGGCTTCCTTCCAAAGAGTCCCTAACCTCGCGTCTTCAGCTGGTGTCTTAGTCAGGGTTTCTATTCCTGCACAAACATCATGACCAAGAAGCAAGTTGTGAAGGAAAGGGTTTATTCATCTTACACTTCCACATTGCTGTTCATCACCCAAGGAAATCAGGACTGGAACTCAAGCAGGTCAGGAAGCAGGAGCTGAAGCAGAGGCTGTGGAGGGATGTTTCTTACTGGCTTGCTTCCCCTGGCTTGCTCAGCCTGCTTTCTTATAGAACCCAGGTCTACCAGCCCAGGGATGGCACCACCCACAATGGGCTGGGCCCTTTCCCCCTTGATCACTAGTTGAGAAAATGCCTTACAGCTGGATCTCATGGAGGCATTTCCTCAACTGAGGCTCCTTCCTCTGTGATAACTCCAGCCTGTGTCAAGTTGACACAAAACCAGCCAGTACCACTGGGGACCAAATGTACCCGCCTGTGGAGGAGCGCTTCACATCTAAGCCGCAGCAGGCTTTCCTTCATATGTTCTCTTCAGATGTTCCATCCAAAATGCCAGGATGTAGTGTGTTCCGTTCCAAACCAAACCAGAACAGGACAGATCACCACCACAGCCTAAGAAGACACGGATAGACTAGAGATGTTGAAAATAAGTGCTCTGAGAAAGAGGGACTTACTAAAACTGCTCTCACCATCCATTCTGAAACAGTCAAAGCAGAAAAAAGATGGTCCCTGAGCCTGAGATGACCCCAAGTATGTGGGAGGGAGAGGAGACTAGAAGTGGGTGAGACGAGAGGTAGGCTGGGACTGGATTGTTGAGGAGTCTGGGTGTTATGAAAAGATGTTTCCTCTGCCTCAAAGAGGAAGAGGGCGGGGACTAGTGGAGCACATAAATCAGATTTAGGACAATGATTCTGGTAGATTCAGAGAGGATGGACTGGACCCGGGAGAAATTAGAAGCAAGAAAACTAGTTGGTCATTTCCAGGCCTAAGGGCCTTGATGTCATAAAGCAAAATGAAATGTGAATGTTTCTTAATGAAAATGCTTTTAAGAGAACTAATGGGAAGAGGGCCCTGTGTCTGTGCAGAGAGGAACCGTGTGTCCCCACAGAAACAACAGGAAAGATCTGGAGAGGTTTAGCTGTGTTACCTCAGGCCAGAGTCAGGGCGGACCACGATTGTTTACACATAGCCCGCAAACTCTGGGCAAATGAGTCCTGCTAGAACTGCATTTAAATCAAACGGAGTCAGTGGGGTTGATATTAGTCTTCTGCCAGGGTCGGAGGCTTTCAAAGATAGGAACAGAGAAGAACACATGTCCCGCCCTCAGGACATGATGTTCTGCCTTATGCAACCGCTCCCGCAGAGGATCAGCGTGAGATGGGGACATCACATGTCTACCCAAAGGAGAACAAGAATGTTATCAAGCACAAAGGTGACCCCATGCTCCCTGACTTGCCCAGGATGTGTCTGATTTCCTTCCTTTCTAGATAGGATTTATCAAGACCAAACCATTACTCCATTTCCTGAGAGCATCCAGTGCAGAGAAAAGCCCCACTTTTGATGCCCTAAATCCTCTAAGAAGTCGCCTCTAGTTCCTGGCTGAGATGCTGTGCTTTTTTTTTTTTTTTTTTTTTTTTTTTTTTTTTTTTTTTTTTTTTTACAATTTAATTGCATTTTATCAGCAAATCTGGTTATTCAGGTAGTCCCTGACTGGTGCTCTTTTTGGCATACTATTCTGCTCTCTTCTTTAGGATCTGGCGTCACTGTATTTCATACAGTCCCTGTGACCAGCTACTTGAATAAAGCAAGTAAAGGGAGAAAGGACTTACCTTGGATTGTGGGTTGAGAAGATAATGTCCATTATGGTGAGAAGGAATGTTGCAAGCAGGTCTGTAGTGGCAGAAGGCAGACACTGGGACTTATTGCCTGCTCATGGATCAGTGAAGTGAGAAACTAGACGAAATATATACACCACTAGGAAGTGTGGGCTAGCCCAAGCACAGGCCCTGGGCTGCCTTTGCCTGTCAGACTGTCCAGAAACCATCTGCTTCCATGAAAACTTCTACTATCTCTCTCATGAAATGTTCCATCTTTGGGACTCCACCATACCTGGCACTGGTCTCCTCTAACACAAGTCAGAATTTTGCAAATATTTTCAAGAGTTCTTCGTTGCTGGTGAGCTCAGTGAAGTTAAAGACTCTATCTCACTTGTCTTTATGCATTTTTGCTAGTTTGGGAACAAGTGACCGGCCCTCAGGAGCCAGGCCATCGTACACAGCTGGGCTATGATGTTCCGCCGTACGCAGCCCCACTCACAGAGGATCAGTAAGAGATGGGGATGTTCTAAGACAGCAGTTACTCAGACAAACTGAACTCTCTACACAACCATAGCTATACTCAAAGATCTGTACTCAAATAGATGAACCGTTATGATCATAAGAGACCTACACAATCGTCTAAACAGTACTGTCAAAGTCAAATGCCTACTGGGATTCTTCAGGTAATAGACAGGGAGGAGAACCAAAGGGCCAATGGCCACCGGACAATGCATATTCTGTTTGTGCTGATGAGCTTTCTTTGGGAAAGAATGTGAGTTGCCAGATCTTCCTAGCTTGAAGAAAAGTAATCATATTCTACAAATTCAAGTGTATCAAGATATGGTGTAAGCTTAATAAAATACGTTTTTGGACCGAATTAATAAAATACGTTTTTGGACCAGAATTAGTTTCTGTGCTAACAAATTATGGCTTCTGAATCCAGAGATTAGTTACCCAGAGGTCTTAAGAATTATACCCCAGATCATGTTCTGGGGAAAGAGCTCCAGAGCTCAGGCCAAAGGGCAAGATCTTATCATGAAGGACAAATGAAAAACAACCTAGAGATGAGATCCAGACACTAAGCCAGTCTCAAGCGTTTGCTTCCCACTACTAATGCTGGATCTGTGTTACCTCCTTGTAAGCAACTTTAATCATTCATATTCTAATTAAAATTGGATGTCCATCAGTGTGATTCCTGTAATTGTATATATTTTAAAATTGTTGGGCAGGACCACTAAAGGCAACTGGCAGTCTCCTGGTCCAGACCTCTGGCAGACCTTCCAGCGCTAACAGGCTCGGTGTCTTTTAAACTTTAGCATTCCAATGTCTGTTTGTACCCTGTGCTCTTCTGCTCTAGGACATTTTCTCGATGGTTTGTTCTATCCCTTTCTTCTTCTAGTGGTGTCTGTTCTCTACTAAAACTCCTATTAGTCGTCCTTCTTGTCTGCTCCTCTCAAAAAATCGGTTTCCTTAGAGACAATGCTCAATGTCACCTCAGCCTTCCTGTTGACTCCAGCTCGGTTACCGCCCCCTAAGTCCTGACGTTTTCTTGCTCTAAGGAGGGTCTCCTCCACAGCTTTCCATGTTGTGCCATGGCTTCCACCTCGTTCCAAGTCTCCTGCTAACTATAGTTGGTTTGTTTGGAGTCTCTTGTCCTCTGACCTGCTCTGGATTCCCTTTTTATCCCTTCTAATCTCTGTGCTTTTCATGGGACTGCTCTCAAATGCTGGCACACTGGTTATCTAACCACGTTTAGAAACAAAGACATAGCCAGGCCTGGTGAAACAGGGTTGTAATCAATGCTACTCCAGAGGCTGAGGCTGGAGGATCATGAATTCAGGGGCTACTTGTACTATAGAGTGAGTTCAATGTCAGTCTGGGCAACTTAATGAGATCCTATCTCAAAATAAACCTTACAACAACAACAAACAGTCTGAAGATAGAGCATGGTAGTTGCATAGCATACAGAAGACCCTAGGTTCAGTCCCCAGGCCCCGCCCCTCACCCCCGCCCCAGAGTGAGGCAGTTAATGGCTGACCAGCAAAACACTGCAAAGCTAGCTAATCTGAAGCTCTGTGTGTAAAGTTGATCGTCTTGACTATTGGGCTTCACTGAATGGAAGCCCTCTATTGTGATTTGGGGACCTCCAAGGTCATTATCTCTGACAAATTTTATGAGTGGAGAATCCTTCAGTTGCTGAAAGCAAAGAAGGGAAGAGAGCTGGAAACCCACCATTTATTAGGAAGGTTTCGGTTCATTCCTCTCAGTTCAGGTTTGTCTCATCCCTACTTCAACTGGGATGAGCCCAATCGATTCTTGCTCAACACCTTCCTGGGGAAATTCTTTAGTGCATGCCTAACAAGCAAAGGATGGGGAGACTAACTTTCCATTTTCTCTCTATTGCTATGGTAAGCACCATAACCAACGGCACCTCGGAGGGGGAAGGCTTGCCTTCTGATCCAGATCTCAGTCCATCACTGAGGGAAGCTAAGGCAGGAATTCAAACAGGACAGGAACCTGGAGGCAGGAACTGAAGCAGAGAGGGTGGAGGAGTGCTGTTTACTGGCTTGCTCCCTTTCCTACCTCTGGCAGGAACACTGCTCAAAGGTGGCCCCACCCACAGTGTCTGGGCTCTTCCACATCAACCAATCATCAAGAAAATGCCCACAGACTTGCCTACCTCCAACCTAATGCAAACATCCCAACCAAGGTTCCCTTTGCCCAGATGACTCTAGCTTCTGTCAAATTAACAAAGTAACCAGCAGACTAACTCATTTCTAAAAGATCCTCACCTGGCTTCTGCTTGCCGTCTCCTCACACTGCCTCCCTAAGGGGAACCTCCAAACTGCAGGACCCCAAGATTGTGTAATATTGTTACACAATACCTTCTTCCCAGTTTTGCTATGGGCTTGTCTCAATTGGGGGAGTGTTCTGCTAACTTGTTACTCATTGGGCTTGTACATCCTAACTTCCAAATGTCAGTTGATTTTCTTCTAACTGCCTGCTTTGTTGGGGACTTTCTTTCTTTTAAACCATTTTAGAAGAGCCTCAATGAAAAGCTGAGGCAAATACATGTCTTCAATCCACCATCCATAACTGAAAGTACTCTAGAAAATTGAGGTTTGTTTTTTTCATGCCTGTCAGCCTAAGACCATCTTGCTTAGGCAGTTAGATGGACAGTGGTCAGCCAGGCCCATTTCATACTCTAACCATGTAGTCTGACTGACATGTCTGCACACTTAAACCTGTCCTTTAGGTCCTCTTACATAAAATTTTGTGTGGAGATCTGAGTCATATATCTGTCACATAACTGCTCCAGTCCTGATAAAGTATTTGAATACTTATCTTTTTCTTGATTTTTCAGAGAGGTTCCCATGTCAACAATTTTAACAATTTAAGCTTAGTACAATGTCTTTTTTATTCTGTGCCCATTCATAGCTGAGTTATACCTTACTAATGTGTGCAATTATATTTATAATCATAATGCTAATTTGGACTGAATCATAAGAGAGTCCTGTAATATTCCTTATGAGATCACTGTCTATTACTGTCTCTCATCAAAGCACTAACCAGCCTTGACTCTGCTTAGCATCCTTTTTTAAAAATTGGATTTTTAAAGACAGGGTTTTTCTGTGTAGCCCTGGCTGTCTTGGGACTCCCTCTGTAGACCATATTGGCCTTGAGCTCAAAGATCTACCTGTCTCTGCTTCCTAGGTGCTGAGATTAAAGGTGTGTGCCACCACTGCCCAGCTCTAAAGAGGCATGGCGTGGCCGCAGACTCTATTGTTATCAGGAATTATTGATGGGTAGTTGCACCAGACTTTATTTCGGACAATAGGTTGATTACAGTGGGGACAGATGCATTGTGCTGGACATAAGGATCATGGTCTTATAAGGAACAGTAACAAATCAGAAAGTGACAAAGCAGGAAGTGAAAAACTCCAGGATGCAAAAAATTTTAAAAAAATTAAAATAAACAGTAACTAGATTCCTTTTATGTATTATTCTTTAGGCCTTTAATCTGTAATCTGCAACATCTGGGGAAGGCAATAGTGAATAATCTCATATTTAGTATTCTGGGCACTCACATGAGGCCCCCTATACGTAGTTCTAGGGGCCCTTACACTGTCCTAAGGACAATCACTTACTCAGACCAAGGTAAGGACTCATGGTAGCATTGCTGCAGCCCTGTGCTCTATAAGCTCCTGAGGAGGAGCCCACAAATTGTAGGGTCTTGACTCTCTCCAGGGAACTTGGAGCTATGGCCTCCAACTGGACAGGAAAGGAACCATCTCCAGACTTATGAGCCTGACATCCAATTCTTGCCTGGATGTAATCAAATCCAATATTTGGGAAACTATTGTATTTCCAGCTTTAAAACTTACTAGTCGGTCCTGAACTGTGTTGGATGACACAGCAACATCTCTTTTCTGAGGAAAAACAAAACAAAACAAAACAAAACCCAACAATTTGGTTTTGATCTGAAGGAGTTTTAGTTTAAATGGGAGTTGTAGTGGCCCTACTCCATATTGGGTTTCATATGCATTTTTACTATGGAATAGTTAGGTTAGATAGGTGTGGTGGCTTAAATAAAAATGACCCCCCCACATAGGCTCATATATATGAATGCTTAGTCACCGGGGAATGGCACTGTTTGAGAAGGATTAGGAGGTGTGGCTTTTTGGAGTAGGTGTGGCCTTGTTGGAGGAAGTCTATCACTGGAGGTGGAATTTGAGGTTTCAAAAGCTCATGCTAGGCCCAGTTCTCTCTCTTGTAGTGTGAGTCAAGATGTGGTGCACAGCTACTGTGTGCCACCATAATGATAATGGACTAAACTTCTAAAGCTATAAGCAAGCCCAAATTTAAATACTTTCTTTTATAAGAGTTGCCTTGGTCCTGATGGCCATTCACAGCAGTAGAACAGTGACTAAGGCAGTTACCTACTGGTAACAAAAGTACTGAGCAATTGAGAATGTAAGTATTTTGTAAAAGATTTTGCAATGGAAATCAATATGTTCATAACCCCCAAAGAAGAGGATTATATATAAAGAGTAAATGGGTTTAGAGTAGCAAAAATATTCTGATGACTTTGAAAAATAAAGAAACATAAGAGCAGGAATCGTGGCTCAATGGCAGAGTACTTAGGTAGCATGTCAGGTCCTGGGGTTCAATCCCAGGACAGAAGAAATAATGCATGCACTCAAACACGCACACGTATACACACACACACACACGCACAGGCGTGCTCGAACATACATAGGGAAAACTATACTATGTGTTGGTTCTACACCTGAAACCTCTTTAGTTGAATATTCCTTCATGTTCCTTGTTGACCCAAATGATTGGAGGTGGCCTGAAATTTCAGTCAGTGCTGCTTCCTGATTTCTTAAGACTAAATAATGTCTGTGTCTCCCAAGTTTGACATGATGTGTTGTTAGAAGGAGGAAGAGAATGAACTTTTGGAAGGTGGTTGGACTCAGAGTGACCCCTGTTGAAGGAAACAAGGCTCAAAGACATGTGGATGCCTTGTTCCTTTCAACGTTGTTCTTTCTATAGCTTCAGTAATGTGTCAGTAATGTGCCAATATTGATAACACCCCTAGCAAGAACATGTAGTAGCAGACTTAGGATCCAGTATCACTCGCCAACCCCGTGAACAGGGCAAGGGTATTACTACCCTCAGTTTCTCAGCATGGGGTACCAACATCATCTGTTTTGAACTCTTCTCAAGAACATTTCAGTCAGAGTTAAAAAGGTACCTGTTTAATTAATCTCAAACAGTAAGTAGTGAAACAGTATCTTTGCACAGTCGGTAGATGACTAGTGATCTTAGAACTCTACATGACATTTCCACCCATGAAAAGCCGAACCAAAGACACAGCTTCCATTTTCCTGTCGGCTCTTTTTGTGAGGATTTTTAATGGTGATTTTATTCCAGACCGTGCACAAACATAAATACTGCATTAAAGGAAGATGAATTTATTCTGACCTTTACTGGAAATGCTTGTGAAACAAAGCACTTAAGCATTTATGGCCTGTTAGATGCTCCCATTACCCGCTTCTACACGGATAGGAAAGTCCTTCCCAGCAAAAGTGATGTTCCCGGGCACAGCAGTTTTACTGAGAGCACTTAACTGCAAAGCCAGCTCTCTCTCGGTTCTTTACTAGAAGATTGTTTGGGTCCATTTTTATGCACTCAGAAATCTAAAGAAATTAAGGGACTAGGTAAAGCATTGCATTCAAGAGTCTGGAGAAATGATGTTTTGATTGGTTTTGGTGGAAACACATAACACTTGTAACTAAACAATGATTTACTATTGGAACAGAGAGGGTATGTTTGCAGAATTTGCTTAGCCTCTCTTTTGACAGTCCCCTCACTGGGGGTATCAATGGCATTGTTTAGTCGGTTCAGTTAAAACCGTCTTTCAATTGTATTTATAATCACTAACCCACACTGGCCCCTCAGAATAGACCACCCTCACTTTGCACACCCCAAGGTGAGTATTCTCTGCATTTAAATTTTGCCAGGATCCCTTTACTTTAGGCCAAAGCCTCTGAATGTAGAGTTATTTCCTTGATCCAGATTCTCATGTCAGTGAGTTGAGATGTTAAACCACAGCAACCATGAAACTTTAAAACCCCTGATGCATGATGAATGGGCGCTAGGCAAAGCCGCTTAAAATCTATGCTTTTGCTTCTCTTTAAACACTTGAAATTGACAGTGCCATAGATCAAACATTTTTACTGAGAGGAGAAGCTTTGGCAGTTTAACTTAAACAAGTGCACAGTTGCCTTCATCTTCAGACCCCACCCCTCCACAATACCCCTTCCTCCTGGCAGGTTGGGTGCTTTTCTTATTGGGTGCGTGTTGGGGGGGAGGGAGGGAGGGAAAAGGAGGGAGGGAGGGAGAAGGAAGGAAGGAAGGAAGGAAGGAAGGAAGGAAGGAAGGAAGGAAGGAAGGACCTAAGCACTGGAAGCCTGTGCAGTTCAAATACAAAGCAGCTGCTTGTAACCTGGAGGGAGTGACAGGGCACAACTCCCCCCCCCCAGCCCACCCATCCTCACCGATATCCAGAATGATAGGAGGCCAGAGGGGGCTTCCACTCAGGAGTACCAGTAGAATGAATGGGAGCATGCGCTATCAGTCCACCTCTTCCCACCATTGCCACCCATATCTCCCTCTCCCCTGTCTTGCCTTCTTCCTCTTTTTCCTACCTCCCAGTCTTCTCTCTCCTTCCTCCTCCTCCTCCTCCTTCCCCCACCCCCGCCTGGCGCTGTGAAGTTGGCACGCTGCCCATTCAGGCGTTCACCGTCAGCTCCTCAGGGATCAGCAGGCAAAGTCACAGTCTGCACAAACAGAGCTTTCAAATTCATAAAATTCATAGGATTTTTCACAAATGAATGAACACAATTTTCTACCAATTTCCTCATTATGCAAATATGCAAAATATCAAATTTAGGCCAATTAGGGTCCTCCACAGTCCCAAATTCACCCGTTTAAGCCATAATTGCAGAAACTATCAAATAATTACGGTCGCTAATTGGAAATATTTGTGACAGATACAACAAATTCTTGCACAAATTACATTTCATTCGAGGAACCACTGCGCGCCACTGAAATTTTATCGAAGTCTAATTTAACTTACATAATGAGTTGAATTGAGTACTTGTTATCAAATTTGAGCAATTCATAGCCCCGTAATGTGGAATGATCAAATAAATTAAAAGGGAATTTATTCAATATTTTGTTGTGATCCTTTTCTCGGAACCATTGCTATTTTGTAGGGAATTTCCTCCTCCCGCGGCCCGGGCGGGTGCTTGGTGTCACGCAAGCCCAGGCGGTGCCCGCGGCAGCCGTGGACGAGCCGGCGGGTGGCCCAGGGCGAGGAGCCGGCGCGCGAGCCTCGGCGGGCGGTTCGGGCGGCTGCGGGCGCCAGGGTGTCGCGCTCAGCCACAGCCTGGCCTCCAGTCGCCTGATCGTCCCCCTTTGCTTTGTTTCAGTTAATTGGGTGGCCGGGGCGGCGAATACTTCCGGGTGAAGCGAGGGAGAGTCCCAGGAACGCTCTGACTTCTGGAAGTGTTCAGCCACGAGCGCGCGCGCACTTGCACACTTGCGCACACTCGCGCACGCCGGTGCACCCGAGCACATCACCGATCTCGGGCACACTACACCCAAGTCACACGCCTCAAGCAAGCAGGCGCGTCTCGTTTCACACCCACTACGCAGGCACACTCTGGCATACACCGGGCAGCCCTCCTCCACGCCATGCGTGACCCTGATGGGAGGAAAGTCCGGTTTGCTGAGAGAGAACAGGGGGAGGGGGGGTCGCTATCTTCCAAGCTGGCCTGGCAAGGGTTAACTGCTGGGTGAGGGTCCCACGAGGTTCGCGTGCCTAACAGTGTGTCACGGACACAGACACAAGCTCAGGATGGAGAAACTCGCGCCCTTGTTCTCTGCCCTTTGTGTACGTGTGTTCTTGGGAGGGAGTCCAACTCTGGATAGCTTAAGTCTCATCTCTAGAGTACAGGGCCCTCTCTGCGTGGATCCGGTGCACCTGACACACAGTCTTGCCTCCAGGATCGTCGTGTCCTGAAGGTCAGCCTTGCAGACAGAGCATTCCTTTTCTTGAACACACACACACACACACACACACACACACACACACAATACATTTTTTCCCCGACTGCCTTGTGGCCTCGTTGGCGGGTTATAAATGTCTCCTTCTCCCTGTGATTTGTTTAATCCGTGGAAATGGTGCTGGTCCTATGTAAACAAGCCAAGTGCGGAATGAAGGCAGTCACCCGTGCGTGGCCAGGCTGCCTATTTGTCAGAAAACCTTCATAAATACTGAGCCGGGGTTGGGCAAGGATGTGATGTCTCCATTTTTGCCAGCAAAGGGCACCAGGAAGACAAAGCGAGGACCGGCAGTGTGTAACCTTTAAGGGACGGATAGTTTGGGAGCTCGGGCGGCCGGGAAGCTCCCTGGCTATGTCAGTGACAGAGGATGACTAATGTGGGGGACCAGGCAGCATCCTGGAGCCTGCTAGGCGGCTAAAGACTCTGGCCACATTGCCCCAGGCTGGGCCTAGGAAGCCCTTAGGACTGAGAAGGAGGAGATGCATGCAGAAAAGGGAATCCTTGCTCCCTGCAACCCTGCAGGTGCATCAACCTTTACAGTAAACCTTTCCGAATATTTACCTGGGTTCATTCAAAACAAAATTCGGTGACCCCAGAAGGTGGCAATGGGACACTGCTACAGTCTCTTACCCTGGTTTGTTAAAGCAAGTGCCTGTCCAGAAAGCAGCCCAGGCCTGTTTGCACACCTTGGAAACTCGTGGTTTGGCTCTTAAACCAAGGTTCCCCACTCCTACCTTTTCATCTTTCGTTTCTTTCTTTTTTTTTTTTAAATAGAACAATGCATATGTGGTTAATTACACAGGCCCAACAAAAGCAGTAATTACTGCCTGTAATTATCATGGCCCTTATTTAGAAAAAAATGTGAGAAAATGTTGAGTATTAAAATGTGAAAGCAGCTATTAATCAAACCTTTACACCTTCTTTAATTCTGGCGTAATGGTGGGTATTATCATAAATCTACTCTGATAGTAGCACAAGAATAATGAGTTCAGTAATGATAGTGATGATGATCATAATGATTTTAACCAACAAAGAACGGTGTAGATTTATTGCTAATAATGTAGTACAGGAACTTCTTTCATTAAAATTGCCTATGTGTGTTCTTCTGGATGGGGTAAACTGCTTGTGTGAGTGTGTATGAAGGTGTTTGTGTGGGGGGAGTGTGTGTAGGGGTGTTGCCACCTTCCCCTGTGGCTAAAGAGAAAATGTAAATGCTGGAGCATACTAACCCCCCCCCCCCCAGCCAAACCTACATAGGAATCCTTATCTCTCTCTGCCTCTGGGTCTTTAGTAGATGCTAGCCCAGAGGTTCTCAATCTGGGGCTGCCTAGGACCATATGAAAACAGATATTAACATTACAAAGTCATAATAGCAGACAAATTGCAGTTATAAAGCAGCAACAAAAATTATTTTTATGGTTGGGGTCATCACAACATGAGGAACTGTGTTAAAAGGTTGCAACGTTGGAAGGGTTGTGAACCATTGCTCTAACCCATGCCTAGATTGGAACAGAGTTCTGATAGGGCACCCTTAGAAAGTGGGAGACACGGGACCTGTAAAGGAAAGATTCATCTAGGGAGGGAAGCCAGGCCAGCTCTTACCCTACTGGATCCTTAAAGAAGGTCACTGCTGGAGTTTGGAAGACAACAGAGGGCCTGGTTGGTAGGACCAGAGTCCAGGTTCCACTTCTCCAATCTGTAGCAGCTTCAGGGTTCACCTTCATTCTAAAGGGAAGCAAAGCTCTTCCTGGGCCAGGGCTCAGAGCCACTCAGAAGGGCCAATGCCTTGGGGACTTCCTGGTGGAAAATACAATAAATGGACTTTCATTCATCTGGATGTGCCCTTGGATTTTGCTTTTTAATGAAATTAACTTGCTGTTTGCCCTTTGTAAATATTCTAGAGATTCCATAGTGGAAATCCACATTTTAATACAAACGATAGCATCAAACGTGTGAGTTTGATAAAATGAAGATTCTGTTTTCTGGTACATTGTTTGTCCTATTTTAGCAGTGAGGAGGCCTCCAGAATTCCAAATCTTATTTTGCCCATGCAGTGTCAGCCTTAAGCAAAATGTCCAGAGTCAGTCACACACTTTCTAGGGGTCTACAGGTTGAATGGAAAGGCTCGGAAGGCTTGAACTCCTAGAGACTGTGCTCAAGCCTAAACACAGTTCCTGGAGTTCCTACCTAGGGAAAGATTTCAGTGCAGATAAACCCCCAAACTATAGCTGTGCTTAGTGGTATATATATATATATTCAGGTTATATTTTCTGAATGTTACCCTTCCCAGTTAACTGTAAATTTGTAAACTGTAAATTCTGTCAGTTATGGGGTATGGGAGACAGTGGTGACATAATTAGAACCTATAGATAATAAATAGTACATCTGTAGTATTTTAACCTCCACTAACAGTTATGAGATCAGTGTGTGGGCCAATTAACTATGGAGCTTTTTTTTTAAACCAAGGCTCCATAAACACACTGGTTTTAAATGTCCTAATTAGTAACTTGCTCATTAATTAACTTTCTGATTAATTGTGTAGCAATCCAATTTGTAGATGAGCCACTTAAAGAGTGATACCTTGTAATTCTTTCTTCTGTCTTTAAAATTCCCCCGTAAAATGTGATTTTGTATCCAGCTGGCCTCCTAGTTGTGGAAAACCTATGCCTAAGAGATGCTGTGAGGTTGGCTCCAAATGAAATGTCTGTTAATCTTGCTCTGTGTGGTGTGTAAATGAAAGATGTTGCTTGGAGGCTGAGGGTGGAGGGTAGGGGTGAGTGGGAGAGAACAGGGTTCCAATAAATAAATAAATAAATAAATAAATAAATAAATAAATAAATAAATAAAATTAATTAAAAAATAAAAGTGAAAAAAGATCAAAACATCTTTATATCTTTGGGTCTGAAAATATTTTCTCCTCCTGGAAAAGAAGATAAAATGGACTTAGGCGGGACTTTAATCAGAATTCTTAATCTTGATTCCAAAACCATTTAGGGGAAAAATAAAACCTTTAAGAAGAAAACTTATTGTGGCCTCTATACCCCTCTCATGGACTATTCCAGACATAATTTAAAACGGAAGACAAAAGGGCCAAGGGCGGATTTCAATAGAAGCTCACGCACTGGAACATCCGGGCTGTATTATTAGCATCAGAAAGGGCGACCAGTCCGGCCTCCACCCGAGCTATTGTTGCCAGGGTGTGTCGCCAGTCCTGTCCAGCAGAAAGCCTTTAGCCCTGATGGCAGATGATTCTCTAAGTGAATAGAGATGAAGGCAGGGATATTAAGTGACTCTATAAAACATCCCGGACACAATTGTGTGATTGATGGAGGACAAAGTGGGAACAGCAGGACAGAGGATCCTGGGAGAAGCAGCCTTGTCAATGCGAGAAACCCATCTCTGGAAACAGCTTCTCCGGGAGGAGTTTGCAGTCTATTTGTATGAGTAATCAGCTGGGCCCCCTCTGTCAGCCCTGTTTACTCACTGACTTTCTCAACAAGACAACCATTGACACTGGATGGATGGGGCTAATCTGGCGCAGAACTGGCGGCTTCGCAGAGGCTACAGGTCGAAAATAGAGCGCGGTGCCAACTTCACCTCGCCTAATCTAGCGGCTAATATTTATTAGAGCCAATTTATACCGCTGCTCTCTCAAAGAGCAAGGAAGGCCCGGGTGCAATTAATAACTTAGGCAATAACCACAGACAAACAAATAAATAAGGGTTTGTGAACTGTTTGGCTGGTTTTAAGGATGGATGTGCAGGGGACAGAGTTGGGTTTGCTACCTGGAGCCGGAAAGGAAGAAGTCGAGATAGCCCTGAAGAGGGGCCGTCTCCCTAGCCAGGCTCATCCAATCTCAAAGCAACAGTCGTCTGCAAAGTGGCTTTAGAGCCTACACGAATGTATGTAATTCTAGGATGCAGCTAACAGAATCTCTTTACACAAGACACCTGCCCTCGCAGAGAGGTGCATGCGCACACTCCTGTTGTAAATATCCAGTTTATGCGCATCCCCACCCGCTGAGGGAGACCCGGTCTCAAGATTGCTCTGCACTCAGAAGCCAAGCCTGCAGCCACGGAGACAGTAGCTATCTGGAAGCTAGGAAGTGAAGGTGTGGGGGAGACAGGAGAAAAGGGCACTGGGCAGAGAGGTTTCCTCCTATAACCCACAGTTGTCCTTGAGGCTTGCTGGTAGAGATGCTGCCACAGGCCGAGTTTCCTACAATCGGATGCTTAGCGTGATTTTTGCAGGGCCAAGCTGGAGAGAAACAGATGAGTGTGTGTGTGTGTGTGTGTGTGTGTGTGTGTGTGTGTGTGTGCGTGCTCGCACTGGGGACGCTTGGTGGGCCTGGCACCCGGGTGGGTATCCAGTCACTCGCAGGCTGGCTTTGCAAAGGTTTGGTAGGAGGCATTGTTCCTAACCGGGCGCGGCTTCAGCGGGGGGCAGAGACGTGCTCACTGACCTTACCGCGGGCCTGGCCTGCAGACAGCTGGCTGCGACGAAGGAAGCCCTTTGCCCTCGAGCCCCGGTTTCCCTACTCGCCCTCCCCGACCCCCTCTGGGCCAGCGGGCGCCCGCGCCTTACTAATTGCTCGGCTCCCTTCGTGCGCACATCTCCACTAATTTTACATTTCTCATTCTGCGGGTAGCTGGAAAGCGGCTCAGGGAATACGGTTCCTTCTCTTAGCTACCGCATGAATACAGTGAGTGGTGGCCAGCCAAGCCTCCCTGGCTGGGGGCTTTGGTAAATTAGCAGCTTGGCTGTATAATCAGGCATTCGCCACTGAGGCCACAGTACTGTACCCGCTAACCAGGTGAGATTTCATCATCTAATGGTTTGGGAGGTGTGACCGAGCTGCTAAGTTAGCAATTAAACTTCGCAAGTGTCGTTCGATTGCTTTTTTTTTTTTTTTTTTTTTTTTTTTTTTTTTTTTTTTTTGGACAGGCCACAGCACCGTTACCCCAGCTATTAAAAAAAAAAAAAAAGAAGAAAGAAAGAAAGAAAGAAAGAAAGAAATCCCTTCCCAAAATATATACACCGAAGGAAATGATTTTGTGAAACCCATGAAACGGCACACAAGAAGTATAGTGTCTAAACACTATGTTTGGATTCTCTTATTCTGTAAAATACAGACCATATAGTTAACAGAAGTTCGAAAGCTGCAGTGGGGGAGGGGGATGGTAGCTAGCTGCTGCAAGAGCAGGGAGGGACTGTGTGCAAAGTATTCAATAACATCTAGTCTAGGATAGAAAGAAAAATCTAGGAAATCATAGAGATTCGTCCCTTTGGGCCCATTGTTTAGATTTATTATTGTACCAAGAACTGGTAGCAAGGGGAAAGGGCAAACGGTCTGATCAAAGGTCCCCCCACATCCTGTAGCAGGCAGCTCCTCTGGCTAGTGAGGCACTGCACCTCCGCCTGAAAGTCTAAGGTGTGGCCTTGCAAGATGGGGCTGGCTCAAACGGTTGCTGGGAATTAGAAGGCCCTGGCTCCCGGAAAACAATAAGCATTCTCACGTTGGTGACAACACCCTGTGTCTGTAGGTATGTGGGTCTGTGTAGGAGAGAAAACAGCACTCGACCTGACTTCTCCTGAGTGCTAAGAGCTTAAATGGAAACATAACAGAAAATATTATTAGCTTTATCTGCTGACACCAGGGACACGGGTTAAAGTATTTTTCATTTAATTTGATAGTGAATAAGGCACTTACAGTACTTGATGATCTATTGATCAAACAGAAATCAGGCGCCAGCAACACCTCCTTATTTAATCCCCATCCCCATGATTAAAAAGCCAAGTGAACTTAGGGGAAAAAAAAACAATTTGCTCAGTAAGTGTTGTGTTATATAAAGAATAGAAAGACCCGTTCTTTCAACCTATAAATCTCTCCTTGGGCTAATATGAATGACGACGGGGCACGTGAACCTCCACTGAACTGTAAACAGTGTTTTAATGGACAGTAATGGCCCTATGATTTTTAGCTATTGTTCCAAAATGACTACCATGTTTATTGCCGTCATTAAAAATGAATTAAAGAGTTATGAAACTCCTCAATAATGAGAACTCCGGCAGTTTATAAGCCCTGCTTCTGTTCTCCCCAGCTCACTTAGCGGGTTGCATCTGCCCAGAATGATGCAGGCTGGGTGACACCCACCTGAGACCACAGTTTAGGGAACCCGGGTGTCCAGAACCTTTGTCTAATGTGCCGCCTCTCCGAGAACTAAGAGAGAGGGAGAGAAAAGGGGGTGATGAGGTGAGAAGGAACCCGGAAAGCTCTGCCCTCTCTCGGGTGTTCCCGGTGAGGAGGGGTGGTGATTGAAATGTGCAGAGCCAGGACTGGGAGGGGACAAGATGCGTCTCCCTGCAGCAAAATGGCCTAGGCCAGGGTGACGGTAGGGGTACGGATGGGATCCCGGGGTTGGGGTGGGGCGACTAGGGGCTTGTACCTGGCCCTAACCTGGCCAAAGACGGCGCTGTGGGACCCGGTTAGGCCAGGCTGCGGATCCAGGCGAGGTTGCCCGGTCACTGCCCCGTAGTTCCGCGTGGTGGCGGCCACTGCACCTCCCCGAAGCCAGGGGAGCCGCTGGGGACCTCGCAGGAAAAAGGCTCAGCAAAGTTGCTCGCAGCCAGGGCACTGTTCTCCGAGGGGTCTCTGGCTGGAGCCTGCACGTTTCTCTTTGCATTAGCAAAGCCCAAAGTCATCCAGTTTGCGCTAATCACCACAATTAGTCCTGAATTATCACCGGACTCTGACAGACGTTCCTTGTAACTCTCTTTTATTTCCAACAGCCCTAATCAGCCGCTCTCATTACAAACGCTGATTAAACTGCAAATTATCCAGCAGCGGCCCTGTTCCCGTCTACCAGCAGCTCGTTCAATATCAATTAGGGCCGAACGGCAAAGCCTGCAGCCTCCGAGAGCCTCCAACTGCCTGATAGTGGCACTTATTAGTTTGGAAAACTAGGAAAATACTAATAATCAACAACCAAGGGGAAAGAGGAGGCGACGGAACAAAAGGACGGCAGGATCGCAGCCGCAGCCATGGGGGCGAGCGCGGGCTTGGCTGCCGCGGCCCGTGTGCGCACCCAGCCGTGCGCAGTGCAGGGAAGGGACCGTTTCTCTGGGATCTCCGGGTCCCCAGAGCAGCCGGCCGGGTGTCCGGACCGCCAGGGCTATCTATTCACTAAGGCATTGGCTTCGGCTCGCTGAGATCGCTTTTTTTTTTTCCCAAATAATAATCGGATTTGGCTATTTAAAAAAAAAAAAAAAAAAAATCAAACCAACTTCTAGAACCGCCCTTCATCGAGTGCTTCTACAATCCGTTTCCAATAAGCTGTTTAGGTTGGTACTTAAAACACATTGACCTTGTCCCGTAAATAAAGTGGGAGCTGATGACGGTTGATTTTATTTACCTATTCTGTCAAATTAGATTTCCACGGCAAAACGCTGCTCGCACAGGCTGCAGAAAGGGCAGCCCCGTGGCCCCTCCTCGCCACTGGGGCTGGGGGGTAAAGACAAAGCTGCTCAGTGTCTCCTGCTACCTGCCTCTGTGCTCTGCATATCCCGACACCCCCCCCCCCCATCGCCAGCAGCGCCGGTTCCCCAGGACTGGCTTAGGCTGGAGAAACTCTTTCCACCCCGCAAAGGCAGCCAGGATCTGCCACGAGGCAGCGATTGTAGATAAACCCCAGTGGGTTTTTAGGTGACCCGAAGACACTGCAGACTGGTCTCCAGGCTCTCTAGAGACTGTTCTTTCCCTCTACCTGTGATGCCGCCCCCTCCCCACCTCCAAATTAAAAACAACTCAAAACAAACAAACAAACAAAAAACAAGGAAAGACTAGATGGCTTATTTCTCTCTAGATTGGGTGGGGGCATATTTGAGGATTAATATACATCACTCATAATGTGAATGCCTTTGTTTATACCAAAAACAAAACAAAAACAGAAAACCTACCTATTCGCTGCCAGGACTGGCTACATTTGACCTAAGGAGTCCCCCCTATCAGAGACTTCTTCCGATGGCCAACACCCCCCAGGCTTCTTTCTGTTCGATGAAAAGCCTTCACTTACTTTTGGCTCTTTCTTGGAGCAAGCTTTTTATAAATATACTTTAGAATTAAAACTCAGGCTCTCTCTCTGAACCAGATCTACACCGTTTTCCTTTTTTGCATTGACAGCCAGGAAGCTCAAAGTTCCCTTGCTCACACAAAACCTGTTTTGTGAGAAAAATGAGCTTCCCTTGTTCCTTACAAGCCCCCTCCCCCAGACCTGTGAGACAGAAAATGTCTTCTGGACATTGATGACCTTGTCCTTAGATGAGCCACACTTTGAGAAATATGGCACTTTTGCAATTGAAAAGAGCCTTTACAAACTTACTACATAGATTTGTTTCTGGCAGCTTGTCATTCAAATTATGGGAGAAATGCCTTTGATTTTTAAAAGATTTTCTTTTTTTCTATTATTCACGATAGCACCTGTATTCTCTATAAACTCACAACCGTCATAGGCCAGGGCTTCATCTTCTGCCCCAATTTCTAAAGTAAGATCTTGGACAAATCCTCCCAAACAAGTGTATCCTGAGCCACTCCTGATGTGATCTTCTGGAGCCCCTTTATCTCCTGTGTGACTCAAATGCCATTTTCTTCTCCTTCATATTTTATTCTCTGATTTTCACTTGCTGTTGTGAGCCTGCATACGTTCTCAAAGGCATCCTATTTAAGAACATGCTTATGGAGGGGCTGAGAATGTAGCTCAGTTGGTAGCGGGCATACCTACCTTGAACAAAGCCCTGGGGTTGATCTCCAGAAAGCATGAACCGAAGAAGCCAAATACTCAGAAAGCAAGTCTGAGAACGAGGTGGTCCTCAGAGCCTCTAGCTGTGGACTGCTGGTCTACCTCGGATGCCATAGGGCTGTTACCAGCTTGGGGGCAACATGGTAGCACAGACAGAAGTGCCGGGTCATCACTTTAGCCACAGTGAATTTGAGGCCAGGGTATAGGAACCCTGATACTGTGTGTCAGGTACTCCCTAAAATGTTCTTGTTACCTCCCCAAACCAGGCAACAGCCCTGTGGCACAGGCACTGTTGTTGTTATAAAGCTTAGAAAGGAACGGTATTTGCCTGGCTCTTTCTGTTCTGTCTTCTATTTCTTGAGTGGTCAATTAGGGTAAACATTTCGGAGTGGCTGAGTTTCAGAAATTTATCATCCCACCTCAATACGCTCGTGATCCTAAATAACATGGCTTTGATAATGAGACCTTCTACTCCCGAACCCCCATCAAAGCAGACTCTTGGTTCTCCCTTTTCTTACTGGGAAGAGGAGCAGCACCCCCTCTTCTTCCTAGAGGAAAACTGACTTGACTGTCACTAGCAGCTGTCAGTGTGCCTAAGGAAGCAAAGGCAGGCCTTTGAGAACCCCTTCTGTGACCTCAGGACAAGGGAGCCTCAGTGGTATGAGCAGAAACTATTTGCACCTACTCCCATATTTGGGAAACCAGCTTTTTTTAGCTAAATAACTTCCCCAGTGAGCTTTGCTTACATTCCAGAGTAGAGAGACCCCCCTGGAAATACAGGGAGGGTTGCATAAGGGTGTTACATTGTCTGTAAAAGCTTAAAATATTCCCTCTGTCCACCTGACAATACGGGTAAGGAAAGAGCTTTGCCTGGGTATCTGAGCACAGATTAAAGCCCCTATCTCGATGAGTAAGGCCTTATTTTGGATATTTTTAAAATCCGATTTTATGTCCCGTCATGAGAACCTTGAAAAACGACTTCCCATCATGACATTTTAAAAATTGCCTTTTATCTGTGAAAGTGGAGAATAAAGATGCTCTTAGCAGTAAAACACGGTACAGGATAGGGCCTGTGTTTGAAAATACTGCTGACAAAGACACATTAAAAAAAAAAAAAGACGAAGAAGGGTGCTATTGGCAGTGCCAGAGTTGATCCTCCTTGTCTGAACCTCTGGTGTACTGACGCCTGAGAGGCCATTTCTACTCACATGGTACAGTTAGAGGTTATTGTAACCATCTCAGCAATAGACAGGAACTCAGCTGGAACTGATATGTGTGATCACTGATTGATTACCTGCCTGCCTGATAGTGTGTAGTTGAGTGAACTCGTTTCCTTTACAGGACAGGAAGATTCACAAAGTAGGAAGTGCAGGTCCTTAAATTACATGAAAATTAAATACAGTGATGGATGTCTGCACATATATGTGCACATATGAATGTCTGCATGTATTATGTGTGCCTATTAGAGGAATGGGTATATGCACATTTAAGATTAAAAACTCAGCTATGGCAGTCCATATTCACAACATAGATACAGGGATGCCATTTCTAGCATTATGAGAGAGACAGACAAAGAGAGAGACAGACAGACAGATACATACACACATAGGGACAGACAGACACATACACACAGAGACAAACAGACAGACACACACACACAGAAAAAGAGACAGACACACACAGAGAGAGACACACACAGAGAGAGACAGACAGATAGACACATACACACAGAGACAAACAGACACACACACAGAGAGACAGACAGACAGACACATACACACAAAGACAAACAGACAGACACATACACACAGAAAAAGAGACAGACACACATAGAGAGAGACACACACAGAGACAGACAGACAGACACATACACACAAAGAGAGACAAACAGACACATATACACACAGAAAGAGAGACAGACAGACAGATACACACAAAGAGAGACAGACACATATACACACAGAGAGACAGATAGACAGATACATACACACAAAGAGACAGACAGACACATATACACACAGAGAGACAGACAGATAGACAGACATATACACACACACACACACAGACAGACACATACATGTGGAGAGACAGGCAGATAGACACATACACATGCACGCAGAGAGACACACACATACACACACACACAGAGGGGGTGGGGAGAGAATTTCCTCCCTCCAAGAGAACAAGCTTCAAGCTTCCTTAGACTCCCCATCCCTCCTCTTGCTTTTGACTTTGATCTATAACCATTCTCTCCAAACATGACCTTCTGGGTGGGGGCTCTTCTGATGCTCCTTTGCTATGCTATTTGCTTTCTTGGAATTCTGTCCCCCGAATGCTTCAGGACTAAGAATGTCTTTTTCATCTTCTTAACCCTGGGTCCCCTACTTCATCTTAATGGGGTGCACACAGGAGGACTAGCCTGGTGTCAAAAGGCAGCTGCATGTGACAGGCTTGTTTCCATTTCCCACCACACCTCCTGAGAGCAAGATAAAGCTAGGCTTGGAATACCATTCACTCCTTTTGCTCTTTCTGGAGTATCTGCCTCAGTTGGTCTTTCTGGTGTTTGTCTGATTGTCATGTTGGCTACCCATAATGCATCATGTTGGTCCTCCCATCTCAGGGCAGATGACATAGCTCCTTGTCAATGGCTGCAGACTACCCCACCCTAATTCTTATTCCTCCAAACCCACTCAGTGTGCCCAGGAGCAGCAAGTAGGGTTTAGTCTGCAGGCTCATGGAGTCCACTGAGATGAGATAAAAGCCACAGACCTGCTGGTCAGGAAAAAGCACATATGCACACTCAGAGAAATTATACATGTTGTTTTGTAGGTACAAATACCGGTTTGTAGATCTGTCAAAAGACCTGTGAAACCCAAGCTAAAAATCTCTTTCTCAGAGACAGGCCCAGAGTCCTTCTTTGTTTACTCTGGGACATTTTGACAGAGCCAATGTGCCCCCCCCCATTACTCAACAAAAACAATGGCTGAGTTAAATTGTCTTATTTTCTTAAATTTAAATTTCTTATTTTCTTAAATTCCTTCAAAAGCCAGAAAGAGCCAGCGTGTGCCCCCAGGAATCAGTGCCCTTCTTTCTCTCCTGAGCACCACTGGAAGCATGCAAATGGGGCTCTCTTCCTTCTGGTCACTTCAGGGTGCCCATGTCACTGGCAAACTGATGACAAAAACTGATATTGCTGCAAAGAGCAGACAGGACATCTCACAGCACCCACGCTAACCTAAGCCACTTCAGATGGAGACCCTTATCCTTCAAGCCTCAGCAGAGGGGCCTGAAGTGTGTGTGTGTGTGTGTGTGTGTGTGTGTGTGTGTGTGTGTGTATTTGTGTGTGTGTGTGTGCTTGAGTGTGTGCCTGCCTTCATATGTGTGTTCCTGTGTGTGTGTATGCTTCTGTGAGTGTAAGTGCCTTTGTGTGCCTCTGTGTGTGTGTCTGTGTGTGTGTCCTTTTGTTTGTGTGCCTCTGTGTGTGCCTGTGTGAATGTGTGTGCCTTCATGTGTGTGAATGTGTGTGTATGCCTCTGTGTGTATAAGTGCCTTTGTTTGTGTGCCTCTGTGTGTGTGTGTGTGTTACCTGAATTAAACCCAGGATCCCGAATGCTTAAGTAGGTAAGCACTCAACCACAGAGCTATACCCCAACCCACATTTGAGATTTCTTTAGAAAGAAAAACTGATTTCTTGTCTCAGAACTAAACAGAACTCTAAACAATCCTTTCTTAAAATGTTCAAGCTGGCATATTTTGGAGACAATAATCACATGGATTTCTAAGTGTTATTTGTGTGTGTGTGTGTGTGTGTGTGTGTGTGTGTGTATGTATGTGCATATATATTGAAATACATGCAAGCCCTTCTCCAATCGCGTCTCCAGTTAATTTTCTGAGACAGGCTCTCTCCCTGAACCCGGATCCCCCTGTTTTGGCTAGACTGGCTGCTTAGCAGGTCCTCAGGATTCACTTGTCTCCCTCTGCTTCAGCCCTGTCTGTTTTTTAGCTGGGTATCTGGACTCACAGCCTCAGGTTTACCCAGCAAGTACCTTCTCCCCGGCTCTAGAGTGGACTTTTAATCATGATACATTAAGTATAAATTAATACCTAACGATAACTACTGAGAAGAGAGCATATCGACTTTGTAAGCTTGAATCTGAGCCACACGTTTCGGGCAGTGCCTGTTTGTGGCGTGTGATATGACATGGGCCCGCACTGCTGGAAGCACCACAAATTCACCACACACTTGAGTTGAGTTCACTTTTGGTGGTTGTGTTCAGAATTTCCATGCTACTGAATCTTTCACAATGTCCACACCAGTTACACACGGAGACCACAACCAACCGTTTAATACGCTAAGGTGTGGAGGGTGGCTGTTCCTCTTGTTCAGTGAGTCTGAGCTTTTGTCTTCTTGCCAGAGGCAGGTTTTCAGGGAGCCGATTCTGTCCTATGGATAACGTCCTATTGTTCACTTAAGAAATCTGTTTTGCTTTCTTTGTTTATAGAAGGCGTCTTGCTATGCTGCCTAGGCTTGGCTTTGAACGCTGAAACTAAAGGTGTTTGCAACCTTGTGCTAACCATGTCTGGCAGAAAGTTGGACAGCAAATGTTTACGTTGACATCATAATGCTTACATTTGCTGGAAAAGACTAAATAATTAAAAGCAAATCAAGAAAAAGGATCATTTCAGACACTGCTGAGAGAAAATTAAATGGTTTGATTTGATCAAGAGTGGATTGTCAAGAAGGGGCCTGGGACTTACTTGGTGACATCTATGCCATAATTGCTCTAGGGTCAGCTGGTAAAGATCTGGAAAGATCTGTGAAGCCGTATGTTCTGGGTATATGCTCAGAACAGAAGGAAAATTATGGCTGGATTTTATAAGCAAAGCCAGGAGCAGCCAGGGTGAGGTCAGACCAAAAAGTTTGAGACTAGAACCAGAGCCTTGTAGTCCATGGTGAGGCATTGAAAAGCAACAGGAAGTCAGTGGTGGGCTTTAACATGGTTGAATTTCTTCCTAAGAATCTTGTGTGAGAAGTATGGCTGACCAAGGACTGAGGCAGAAACAAGGAGATTAGGTAGGGTACGCTATGGAGGGATGGAGATGGTGGTGGAGGCTGGTGGGGAACTACTGAAGGCAGGGAATGGATGGGTTTAGGATACATTCTGGAGGGAAATTAGTAGACATGGAAGAAGGAGGAGGTGGAGGAGAAAAGGGATGACTTTAATATTTTGGCCTTGAATAGGGTCTTTCCCTTAAACGGGAAGGCAAGGATTGTTGAAAAGAAGGAAGTAGTATAATCTGAGATGCCCATGAGCTTCCAAGAAGTTTCCCCCATTATTACTCCTCCTTCTCTCTTTCTTTTCTTTTCTTTCTTTTCTTTCTTTCTTTTCTTTTTTTTTTTTTTTTTTTTTTTTTTTTATTTTTATTTTTTTTTTTTTTTTGAGACAGAATCTTACTGTAAGGCTCTGGATGGCCTGAAACTCACTCTGTAGACCAAACTGAAGCTCACAGAGATCCACCCGCCTCTGCCTCCGCTGGCTTGGTACACTCCATGAGCAGCTCCAGACCCAAAGGTCACGTCTACTTTCCTATAACCTTAGACAGCATCTGTCCAAATTTCTAGTTCTTTTGCTGTGCCTTTCTATGCCCCTCCCTCCCTCTCTCCTTCCTTCCCTCCCTCCCTCCCTCCCTACCAGGGAATGGCTAAAATGTCAGTTGCTGTCAGGCTTCATTTGTTTGTATGCATGACTGTTGGACACTGTGTTTTCTGCATGCCAGTCATACACACGTGGTTAAGCACGCTTTCTGCACAGAAGCCCAATTTCAGTAGCGACTGCAGACAGGTTCCAAGGACCTTCGTTCCATTTTTTCTCCCAACACATTGTTCCACCTCTCCAGACTCTGGATTTCTTGCTCATAACATGAGTTAAATCAGTGGTTCTCAAAATGGGGTCCCTGGACAGCAACACCACTGTTACCTGGCAGGTTATGACAAATGTAAATCCTGGGACACCTACCTATGTTCACTGAATCAGAGCCTCTGGGAGCGGGACCTAGAGATCTCCCTGAACAAGCCCTATAGATAATTCTCAAAGTTCAGGCCAAGTTCTGAGAGCCACTGAAATGACATTCTTTAAGGTCCCTTCTTAGGCCAACATTCTATGAATCCATTATCCTTTCATATGACTGACTGTACGATTTAAGTGATTCAAAAAAAAAAAAAAAAAAAATCTTTACTTGAGCTCTAAGATCACGTGCAGTCCCGGAAAATGAAAGAGCAAATTCCGAAACAATGCCTTCCTTATATAATGATGCAGTTTCTCCAAACACTTACTTAACATCCATCCGTCTCCAGACATAAGACATTTAAAGAAACTTTAATGGAAAGAAATCCCCTCTGAGATTTATCACAGTGTACATCATTTTAGTGAGCGGCTGAAGCTGCTGAACAGGTGTAATAATGCCTTCGGGATTAAATAATTATAACAGAATTACATCTTCATAACGACAGCAGAGGAGGGTGACTGCGAGAGTCCAGCAGACAGAACTATTACTTGCCTCCTGCTGGTTGGAATGCTGTGTTTATAAATGCTCCAACGCATAAGCACTACTGCTGTGACTTTCTAAGGGACAATTTTGTGTAAGGGACAATGTGTGTGATATAGATTCAGGTGTGTGACTGTGTGTGTGAAGGGTGAGAGTGATTACCCATGAGTGCATGCGTGGGGGCCAGAGGTCTACCTCAACCTTACTATTGAAACTCTTGATTCTCTCGGTGAATCTGGAGTTTTATGCTTTGGCTAGACTAGCTGACCAGTGAGCTTCCCTGTCCCTCCCTAGCGGATAAGCTGGGGATCTGAACTCAGATTCTCATGTTTGCACAGCGAGCAACGTGTCCACTGATCAATTTGCTCCAGCCCTGGAGTGATATTTTTCAATACAATTTTTTAAACTTTATATCTATATGATACTAGGAGTAATTTAGCCACTTTAACCAATTATTTAATTTAATCAGTTTTCATTAACTCAGCGAAAACAAAACCAAACATCACCCGACTCCGAGTGGCTCTGCTTACTGTCAACAAGACACATGTAAAACTCTGTAGCTCCATGCTGTTTGTTGTTGTCGGTTCTAGGGGAAGTATGAGACTCATGAAAAAAGTCTAGAAAGGTTCTTTCTATCTGCACGGCCCAGGAAGTAAAACGAAACAACCTACCGCTCATGAGTTCTCAGATTGTTCATTAGAGAACCTGAATTGATATGTTGTTCTTCTTAACAGCGAGGCTCACGTTCATTGTCCCAACGCCGAGGATTGTGAAGCTGAGGTAGGGGTATGAGACCAGCCTGGCCAAGAAAGACCTAGAGTATGATGGCTGATTTCACTTATCAATCTGATTGGGTTTGTAAGGTCCCTGGATATTGATGAAGCTCACGGTTTAATGCATCTGTTCAAGGTTTTCCAGATGTTGTCTGAGTAGAGGTGCCTGGGTGGAGAAAGACTTGACTGTGAGTGGAACCATCCCATGGGCTAAGGTCCTGGACTGAGTAAGAAAGTACAAAGGAGAGGTGAGCTCGAGTACCAGCATCCCCCTTCTTTCTTGGTCTGTTAAGGTGTGAATGGGCAGCCATAGCTGTAAGCCAGTCCTGCTACCCTGCTTTCTCATTACGATGGACTATATCCCAAAGCCATGATACATCCCGCTTCTCCACTACAGTTGGTCCTCCCAAATGGCACAGTACTGAAAACTACTCTGGAAAGATCCCCCAGAATCTCTGAAGATGGCTGTAAATATCTCATGGATTACAAATAAAGTTTCACATCAGTGTCTGTACTTGCTTCATGGAGTGAGGATAAAAAATACACAACAGAAAAAGTTAGACTTTTCAAAACATGAGTAGAAAAAGAAGGTCTTCATAAACAAGTGTGTTTGAATTTTTCTTTCTGGACCTCTGGACCTCAATTCTTGAAATTTTATACACACACACACACACACACACACACACACATATATATATATATATATATACATACATACATATGTGTGTGTGTCTGTGTGTATGTATATACACATACATATATACATATATATTAAACATATATTATGTGTGTATATATAATGCATTATAATGTAATATACATATTATGTACCATATATGTATATGATATATATGAATATATGTAATACATACATATGTATATATACATGCTATGTTTTCTAAACCATGAATCTAGGAAGACCTCAAAGGCAGATTCTAGGTGTCTAGGGGTCCAATACCTTTAGAACAGGTAGCTGTGTTGTTTAATTACACCAGTTTCTAAAAAAACACACACACACACACACACAAAAATTCTAAGTGTGTGTTCTTGTTGAGGCTGAAGCCAGAAGAGATGAAAGGCTCAGAAACGCTATATCACATGAGCCAAAAGGGTTTCCACAGTTAATTGAAACATTTGAGGAAAATGAAGATGACCTGTGTTTTATGTTAGCAGTTGATGAGAAAACGTGAAGCCGCTGTGATATACCCATTGGCTTGTGAATCTAAAGGTGTTCAGAGAGTGTCACAAATCACTTTGATGTTCCTGAGAAGGAGATTTTGCCTCTGAAGCTCCGATTAATAAAATAAGATGGAAAGAAAGATGTTTTACTTGATAGCTCCTGGTTGTCTGTGTGTCTGTGTGTCCTGATACATAGCAAACTCCTTCATTTCAAAGCCAGGCTAACTCACATTCAGGAAATCAGCTCAGGATTCATTGTCTTTAGATTAATATATGTAAAGCATCTCAGTCAGAGGCAGCAAAGAGTTCCAACCAATCACACCACAGCTGGCTTGAAGATCTGCCTCATTTGCAAAGGTGATAGGAATTTGATATAAGCATACATGATCCTCTTTTCCCTGAGCACAAAATTTGTTTACGGCCTATTCAGAAAAGAGGAGGCAAAGACAGTGCTTCAGCATTTATCTCCTGCTATGTGTGAGTCTGAGGTCAGCCTGGCTCCTCTTGCCTGAAAGTGGGTGTTAGGTAGGAGGTTGTCGGGGCGATGCGCTGTGGGAAGAGGAAGCCTGGAGCTCAGAGCACTACTGAATCCTTCATATTCACGTCTAGTAACAGCCATGGTTAAAGAACAAACCACCAAGAATTCTTTTTTGTTGTTGTGGTTGTGGTTGTGTGTGTATGTGTGTGGTTTGCTTGGTTTTGTCTTTGTTTTGAGACGAGATTTCTCTCTACAGCCCTAGCTGTCCTGGACCTCACTCAGTAGACCAGGCTGGCCTCAGAGTCTCAGAGATCTGCCTGCCTTTGCCTCTGCCTCCTGAGTTCTGGGATTCAGGGTGTGGCCTACCACCAACTGGCTATTTATTTATTTATTTATTTATTTATTTATTTATGTGTGCATTGGTGTTTTGTCTGCATGTATGTCTGTGTGAAGGTGTTTGATCTTGGAACTGAAACTGAAGGCAGTTAGTACTACCATGTGGGTGCTGGGAACTGAACCCAAGTCCTCTGGAAGAGCAGCTAGTGCTCTTAACCACTGAGCCATCTCTTCAGTCCTGACTAATGATAAACAAATCAAATCTCAACCCCTTATCAATATCCATCGTTGACTTTAGAAAACAGAAGAGCTCTAGATTGAACCATCTGTCCTAACCACAGACCCACCTCCTACCCAGGACCCAGAGTGAGTTTTTTATTTGTTTACATTGGTTGAGATTTTAGCCAGTTCCCCTAACTATGACAATGAGAAAAGCAACTTACATTGGATCTCAAGCTCCTCCATCATTTCCCACGTTTTTAATAAAACTTAGATTAGTTAGTGCTTTTTAGAGGCAGGTGGCTAAGCTCATTCTCTCACTGAAACATCAAACAGGGGCTGGAGAGATGGCTCAGTGGTTAAGAGCACTGACTGCTCTTCCAGAGGTCCTGAGTTCAATTCCCAGCAACCACAGGCTCACAACCATCTGTAATGGAATCTGATGCCCTTTTCTAGCTTGTCTGATGACAGCAACAGTTGTATTCACATACATGGAATAAATAAGTAAAAAAAAAAAAAAAAAAAAAAAAAAAAAAAAAAAAAAAAAAAAGAATAGAAAAACCCATCAAACAGGTTTCTGGGAAACAGGGTTTCTTGTGCTCTTACTTGAGTGTGCTGATTATGAATTGCTGACATGGAATGCCTTGTCCCCAAGAGTGCTCAATGACCTTATTTATGAAAGGGGGGGCTTTCCTTGAGGGTTAGGGATTTGTAGATGCTCTAGTTTGGATCTTAAGTGTCCCTCAAAGGACCATGAGTTAAGCTCTTAGTTTTGGGAGAGTCACCACTTGGAGGAGATAAAAGCATTAAAAGTGGAGGCCTATCACAAAAGCGATTATGGAAATCTAGCCCTCTTTTTGTATTTAGTCCCCACCTCTGCAAAACACGAATTCATGTGAGCTTGTGAACAATGTAGGGCATTCGAGTTGTTTAAAAGCCCCCCCCCCCCTGTGTTACTTCACATAGATACAGGATTTGAAGCAATTTGACAGGAAGATAAAGGAAGGGGCACATAGGAAGGAGACAACATGAAGAATGTTAGCTATATCTAGAGCTGTGAATTGAGTGTTTTCTTCAAGTGACTCTTCCGGGTGCCCTCTGGGAACTAGTAATATAAAATAAAAAGAAATGAGAAATAACCTAAGTGGCAAAACTCCAATATTTCAAAATAAGAGACAGGAAGAAGGAGAAAGGGGCTCATTTTGGTGAAAGAAATGAATACTAAAATCCTCCAAAAGGCTACAGCTTTTACTTTGAAGTATAGCACATCTTACGAAGCCACAAATGGGCACCTAATAAGTTAAATGAGGTAAGTTAATGAAAGAATCAAGATTCAAAAAAAGTCTACATTATATAATTATGTATCACGAAATAGAAAAGCTTTTTCACATGTTGCAATTGGTTGGGTGGCCCGGGAATTGAAGATATATTGAGGTTTTAGTTGGAAAGAGCATCTAATTTCCGATAAAGGCTTTGTGCGTAGTAGGTGTTTAACAAAAGCATTTAAGTAAAAAGAGCCAGTCAGGTTAAGCTCACACTCACGAGAGGTTGGTATCACACCCAGTTCTCACCGAGTTCTTGGTGATCTTGCCCTCTAAGGATATGCAGGAAAGGAAGCCGAGAGTTGAAAGATGGCCTCCGTGCAAGTCATCCTCTCTTCTTTAAACAAATCCAGATAAAACTTTCATGGAACAACCATCAGCAGCAAACTGACCACTTGCAATAATATAATTAAAAAGAAGTAATTTAAGAAAGCTTCAGGAAATCCCAACAGCAGTGTGAACAGGGAAACCAGCAAGAAGGACAGAGGCAGAAAAACAAGGAAGCGAGGAGGTGGTCAGAACAATAGGTGACTTCTTAGAGCCTAAGTGGGGGCTGGAAGCTGTGGGGACGCTGGAAGACTTATTGAACAGACCACAATTTAGAAGCTGAGCCAAGAGTGACACACTTCCCGTTAGACCTTTCTGGAACACGCTCTAATGCCCTGCTGGGAATGGGGAACCCGGCGCAATCGGTCAGAACTCTTGAGGAGAAGGACATTGTCATTCTCAGCTATAATATTAATTGGAAACTATCCAAAAACATTACCTCATGTAAGATCTGCTTCCTTGGTTCTTTTCCTTCAGCAGGGACTCAGGTGACTTTCTAAGCCCATAACATATCTTAGTATCAAGATCAATACTGAATTAGCAGACATGGCTAAGGATAACTGGGGGGAAATAATTAACAAAATTAAGGAGGATTTGCGCCACTGGGAGCCATAAAAGTTATTTTATGGGTCCATGTAAATGTAATAAAATCTCTGTCTGTGCCACATTTAATTTCACATCAAAAAGGTCCCTGCAGATGGCCTGCAAGATTATTTCACTAGAGTTGAATGTGCCTCTGCTTTTTCTAAGTGAGAAAACTCGTACCCTGCACAGAAAGTTAAGTTTCCCACAGAAAAGGAAATCAGGCCCCAGCCAGTTGTAGGCGGTGTTTAATGGGAGCGCCTCAAAGTGGGCAATATAATTAATTTTTATTAATCATAACACTTTATAATTGGAAGAGGCAGGACGTAATAAATCAAAGGCTGCTTCCAAATATGACACGTGGTGTTTCACATAAGCTCAAATATGGACAAGAGGGGAACGCAGAAGGACAATGAGCTCTCTTTGTGCTTCTCAGGAGACTTGCTGTGCAGCTCAGGTTGGCCTTGAACTTAGACGCCTCCTGCCTTAGTTTCCCCAGTGTGGTTTTACAGGGGTGTGCTACCATGACCAGCTGATAAGAACAATTTTAAGCTTGATTTGCTAATTAATGCCTGAAATCTAGCACCTCGCACCGGCTAGGCCAGTCTACATGAAACCCCTGTCCGAGACAATCTTTATCTTATTATGACCTATTTTTTAGCAGCTCATTTGAATATAATTTACACTCCTTCCAATTCACCCATTTAGAGTTAACTCAGTGATTTTTAGTAGATTCAGAACTGGTCAAAGAGAACACAATAAATCTTAGGACATTTTCATCACCCTAAAGATAAACACCAACTCTGTTACCCCCACTATTACCTGACACATCTTAAACCTCCTCCAACTCTGTGTCAATGCTCCAGTTCCTAGGTAACCACTAAAACAAATTCTATGTTTCACATAAATGGAATCAGATAGGCTGTGGTCTTGTATCACTAGGTTCTTGTCCTTAACTTAGAATTTACATTTCATGCATATATAGTTTGGCCGCCACCCTATTGTCTTTCTATTGTCAAATAGTATTCTAGTTTGTGGCCAATCTTACATCTTACTTACTCACTGATTTATGGGCCTCCGGGCTGTTTAAACCATGTAGACATTATAATATCGATGAAATGGACATTTATGGTTGAGTTTCTGTATGAATCACGTTCTTGCCAGTTTGTAGAAAGAGTTTCCTGTACATTCCGGTATGCCTTTACATTCGCCTTTCTGCTATGTATAAATGGTGTAGCTTCTCTTTCCCTCTGGTCTCTCTGATAACAGCTATCTTGGTAGATAGAACCTCAGTGTGACTTGATTACTACCCCCCCCCCCCACGGAGCAGGTCCTTTGCATACAATTAATCCACAGCTGTATGTGGGAAACTCTACCTCCAGTCCTTCCCCATTTGATACAATTAATCCTTTTTATCATTGAATTGTAAGAGTTCTTTGCATATTTCAGACTCATTCACATCATCAAATATATGATTTGCAAATATTTTCCACTGTGGGTGACACTCTGATTTACCCAGGTTCTTGTGCCGCTTGGACTCTTGTCCAATGAGGAACTTTTTCTGTGCCTCCAGGTCAAAGACTTACAAAACAAAACAATCTTTTGTTTCCTTTTTCACAATTTAGTATTAGGCCTCTGTCTTGGTTTTCTTGCTATGAAGAGGCCATGACCATGGCAACTCTTTTTTTTTTTTTCTCTCTCTCTTACAACTTTATTTTTAAAAGAGAGGAATACATATGCAGATTTTTAAAGGCATTTTGGCAAAACACTATAAGAATATTTTTTGTCAGTACTTAATTCTTTTAGAGGTTTGATAACATACATTGAAATCCCACTAGTTACCATAGGCATAAAGTACATGTAGGACAAAATGTAACATGAAAACAGTTTTCTTGGTGAGTATAGATTAAGCATAATGATCTTTGGATACCAAAAATTGCAAGGCAACTCTTATAAAGGAAAATAATAATTAATTTGGAGCTGGCTTACAGTTTCAGAGGTCAGTTCACTACCATTATGGGGGAACCCCGGCCGGCTGTGTACAGACAGACACGGTGCTGGAGAAGCTCCGAGTTCTACATCTTGATCTACAGGCAGCAGAAAAGGATTGTCTTCCACATTAGGCAGAGCTTGAACACAGGAGTCATCAAAGCCTGCCCCACCCCCACCCTTGACCCCGCCACAATGACACACTTTCTTCAATAAGGTAACACTTCCTAATAACACCCCTTCCCATAGGCCAAGCATTCAAACACATGAGTCTAAGGAGGCCATTTTTTTTTTCCAAATCACCATAGCCCTGCTCATGAGTCTGAACAAATAGATATACTCTGGCCAATGCCCAAACGTTCTTGACTGAGCAACTTTCAACAGTTGTTTGAAGTGATGGAGGCAGTTACCCAAGATCATATCCAAGAACATGAATCTTGACCATTCACGAGAATGATGGTCGTTCTTATGAGCCTCACAAACCTTACAAAAACCTATAATTTTAAGATTAAACAGATATGATTTAACAAAAGAACCTGTCTTGTGCTGCAGGTTTGTTTAATGCTTTTCAGAAAGCATCTTGGTCAAGTTGTCCAAGTCTCAGACTTGTCCATCTCCTTTGACCTGTTTTTCCTAGTATTCCTCAGACAGTTTGTTCACATGGACAGGTCTATATAGACTTTTTTTTTTATCCCAACACCTTGAGAATTAGATTCTTTTCTTGCATCTGATTTTTTTAAAAAAAAAATTCACATAAAAGTTTGGACACTTAATGTGTGTACATTTGTTAATTCACAAATTATATAGACTAATACAGTGTTTGCATTAAATGGCACACACATGATAAAAGAAAGCAAATTATAATTAAAAAAATAAAAGGAGCACCATCAATAAAATTATTAATAAGCTTTATCGAGAACAATGGAATGGATGTGTTTTTTTCTGGGCAAAGAACCCTGTCTGTTCTGTCATTTTGGGCCATTCATATGTGCCTAAATCATTAGCATTGACTCTAAAGTACAGCCACAAATGTTTAATGATCTATTTTTAGGGAGTAGCTAATTAAAACTAAATCTTTTCATATGATTTATATCTATTTGGTGGGCACATACAGAAAGCCCTGCACATTGACAGAAAGCGGCTCACCCTGCTTAATCTCATTCTTTTGGGGTCCCCTTTCCCACATTGCCTTTCTTGCTATTATCAGCTGAGATGTATACCCACTGTCAATATTTTCTTCCCCCTAAAGCAACCAGAGCCTGGGGTCAATAGTTCTGGGGTCCCATAATTGGAAGGGAGCCCAAGAGTTTGTTCTGAAGATATGGAGGATGGGAAGCCTATTGCTAACTCTTCTTAAAAGTCAAGCTGACGGAAGTAAAATTATAACTCTTCCTGGGAAAGCCATTGTTTTATACCTGCATATGAGGTCCTATTATAACAGGGTATTATTTTAAACCACACGAAAATAAGGAATGTGCAGTCCTCACAAACGTTCCACACAGGAAGCTGTCTCTTGGCCGCAGCCCAATCCCTGTCAGACATCTTGCTAATCTATCGTATCGATCAGAGAGAAGTTCTCCATGTGGCTCCTTCACAACTCCCAGATCTAGAAAAATAGCTTAGCCCGGTGTCCTGCTGCTGAGCGCCCTTCCCACCCGAGAAGAACTGAATATCTCATCAAGTAATGCTTTCTTCCGGAGTGGACCCGGCATATTTTATTCTGAGTGTTCCAAATGTGTATTTCTCAGTCGGTCAGTCATGTGACATTGCATGCTTACCAGAGGCCAGCACAATTTCAGGCCAGTTAGTAGCTGCCACTTTAATTAGAAGTTAGACATTTCATGTGACTTATTTAAGATTAATTATTGTGAGGTTGAAAATAACTCCTCTGAGAATCATCATAACCAACAGTTATAGGACTTCATTCTAAGAAGCCAGGGTCCCATTTACTCCTCAATTCCTTCCCACCTCACTGGCTTATGTAAGCCAGGCCTCGAATTTGCATTGTAACTGAGGGTGAGTGTCTTAGTTAGGGTTGTACTGCTGTAAACAGACACCATGACCAAGGCAACTCTTATAAGCACAACATTCAATTGGGGCTGGCTTACAGGTTCAGAGGTTCAGTCCATTATCATCAAGGTGGGAGCATGGCAGCATCCAGGCCTGCATGGTGCAGGAGGAGCTGAGAGTTCTACATCTTCATCTGAAGGCTCCTAGTGGAAAACTGACTTCCAGGCAGCTATAATGAGGGTCTTAAGCCCATGCCTACAATGACACACCGACTCCAACAGGGCCACACACTTTAGTAGTGCCACTCCCTGGGCCAAGCATATTCAAACCTTCACAGTGACCTTGAACTACCTCCCAAGTGCTGGTAATATGGGCATGTACCACTCACCTAGTTTTTATGTGGTGCTGGGGATTGAATCCAGGGCTTCATGCATGCTTAGGTAAGCAAACACCCTGCCAACTCTCTAGTTTGTCTATTTTTCTTTAGACTCGGTATTTAGACACCGGAAATGAGCTTTGGAGCTAGCTGGATGAAGTGCCAACTTTATCAATACATATGAGAAGCCACATGACCTAGCAAGTACTTTCAGGTACAGGGAGACCCCCCCCACCCACCCACACCATACCCCATAAAACTATTTCCACTGTCACACAGTGTGGCGTCCCAAGCTTTCTGAAGCTTTATGGGATTGACGACATCACAGGGAAAATCTGAAGACAGTGTTTTAATTGCTATCTGTGGACCTTCTATCTGAGTCAGGGAAGTCCTGGCTTCTTGGGAGAAACTGGGTATATTTTAGTTCCCTACAAACTCCTTTAAAAACAAACAAACAAACAAAAAAAAACCACACATTGTATGTCAACTCACCTCAGTCAGTTAGAAAATGAAAGCCGGGCAGGGGATTGAATGTGGTACAGGTACTCAGACACACAAGTGTGCTCCCAGCTGGATCCTGTGGGAGAAGGGAGAAGGGAGCCTGAGGAAGGTGAGAAGTAGGGCCCAGGTCTAGCTTTGGTTCCAATGAGATGGGGCCTTTTAACAAGGAAATGCAGCCTTCATGCCTCAGTTTCTTCCCTGTGACTCTAAGGTAAAGATACCTGTCTCAACTTGATGTACTTTGCTAGTCACGTGGGGCCAAATATGTGTGTGTGTGTGTGTGTGTGTGTGTGTGTGTGTGTGTGTGTGTGTGTGTATGAATATTTGCTTTAAAATTTAAAGCATATTTTAAAGTGTTTTTTAAAAACTAGTTATTTATATAGAGAGTGGCTCAGATATTATACAAAACAGCAAAAAAGCCTAAGTTAAAGACACATAAGAAGAAACTAGCCATTGTTTGTATTGTTCTAGCAGATGTAGCAGGCACAAGAGAATCCTGTTTTGTTATTCAGGGTGTCAGGGGAAAATGAACAAAATCTGTACACACATATTGATCTGAGGTAAAAGCCTAAGAAAACTGATGAGTTTTCAACAAATAAGCCAAGAGCCCAATTTTGGTAATAAAGTCTTTTGCCTGATCTGAGTCTAGAGGTCAGGAAATCAGGACTTGAGGACAGGTCTGCCAATTATTGTGACTTTCATGACCCTTAGCAAATCCTTGCCTCCCACAGTCCCAGCATTCTCACTGGGACGTTGGGGAAGTGGTCTGCCTTGATGACTTTGTTGGTTTGCCATAAACTCTGCTGGTCTACTCTCAGGACCTCAATGCATGTACCACATGGAACCCATCCATCCACATGAGGCAGTTCAGATTTTACTCAGAGGCAAAGACCAAATAGTATTTACTTCCACTGGGCTCCCAAAGTGGGGCTCACATTTGTATCCACATTTCCAAGGACCTGAAAGTGTCCATGGGAAGCCAACTATCAGAGAGAGAGAAGAGGCTGAGAACTTCATCACCAAAAACTACGGTGTCTAGATGAACACCCTAGGGCAGCAGGGGTGGGCCTGGCATTTCCCATCTGAGTTATCCTTGGAAGCTTCTGGAAGGGGATGTTCTAGGAGCTCCTGATATATGTGAGACAGGACCCTGAGCCAGCCAGCATGGGCCCCAGGGAACTTCTGTCTGGGCAAAGACACTGGAATATTCTCACACCTAAGCGGGAATGATGGTGCTAAGCAAAGAACCACCAAGAGGAAGCTAGCAGTTCTGATTGAACACCGGCCACCAATCTTCCTTTTAGAAACTTCTTCAGAGTGATGAGGAATACAGCTTAATGACATTCATCAGATTAGGTACCCACCTTAGTGAACCTAGAGGTAAGTATTAGAGAGCACTTTTCTAAAAACCCCCAACTGGGTGGCAGATCCTGGATGATGTGTGGCCTACGTTGGCTTTGCACAGCATAATTTATTGTACATATTCAACAGGCTGAGAGCTCCACTGTCTTAGGGTTTCTATTCCTGCGCAAAACATCATTACCGAGAAGCAAGTTTGGGATAAAAAGGCTTTATTCAGCTTACACTTCTTCCACATTGCTGTTCATCACCAAAGGAAGTCAAGACTGGAATTCAAGCTGATGCAGAGGCCATGGAGGGATGTCACTTACTGGCTTGCTTCCCCTCGCTTGCTCAGCCTGCTTTCTTATAGAACCCAGGTCTACCAGCCCAGGGATGGCACCACCCACAAATGGGCTGAGTCCTCCCCCCCTGATCACTAGTTGAGAAAATGCCTTACAGCTGGATCTCATGGAGGCATTTCCTCAACTGAGGCTCCTTTCTCTGTGATAACTCCAGCTGTGTCAACTTGACACAAAACCAGCCAGAACATCCATCTTCCACCTAGATACAGTTACTTAGTCATCTTGACTCTGGTTTTTGTGTGGAATACATTTATAATCTCAGGGGAGATGCTAATGTTTTAACAGCACGTAGCCGACTTGACAAGCTCATTGATACTCCTCCTCATAGACTGACTTGGCAGATATCTTCTCAGGCTTCCCAGAACGTATGTGACAATGGATGTTCATAGCCCCGCCCACGAGAATCATAAAAGCCACTAAATGGACACAGGTCTCCAAACTCCTACTCTCCTGTATCCTTTTCTCCAGGTGGCCTTTGGATGCATGATGCAAGCCCAAGGTGTTTGTGGTCTGCCCCATGGTCTTATAAGACAAGGAAGGCTGTGGGCTGTCACCTTCTGTATGGGTGGGTTTTCCATCTCTCCAGGAGACAGCATTCTTTCTCCGGGTCAAAAAATATTTCCTGACAGCGACGTGCTGCTAAAGACCCCTGATGAGGAGGAAAAGAATCCATGACTTTATGTTTAATATGTCTTCAGGAGGCTTCCAAAATAGGCTATCCAAGGCTGTCATTTGAGAAGGAAGAACTCTGTTCTGAGGAGGAGAAACTTTGCCAAGTCCCCTTCTGTACGATCCTGAGGAGGTCTGGAATCTAACCAGCTTGCCTCCTGGTGAGGGAAGAAGCATATTTTATGGTACATGTGAGTTTATCTTTTTTACAGAGTTGTTTCAAGGACTTAGATATTCCCTCCGTGTTTTCATAATTACAATGGCTCCTTCCTGGAAAAGATTAAATAGCCATTAATTAAGACTCAGGAAGAGCCTTCTGTGTTGCTCCTAGGACATCATAGCAGCTGCTCTTGGCTGTCCCTCCCCCCTCCCCAAACTTCCCCGCCCCCACCCTATGCTGATCAGTGTTTGGTATCCTGACACTACTGCACCGGACTGATGGTATCTTGGCAAACAGAGACCGGACTCTCCTCAAAGAACCACTTCTAAATAGGTCCAAATCCCCTTGTCCTATTTGCCATCTTTTCTCCGATACCTTTGGATGGTGCGATAGAAGGAGGGGGGTTGAAGTGTTTGACAACCCTTATTAAAAGTAGGTTTTAAAATATCTAAGCCTACCTCCATCGTTATGGTGGCAATGGTAGGGAACTGTGCAACTGTGCAGAGAGAGAGAGAGAGAGAGAGAGAGAGAGAGAGAGAGAGAGAGAGAGAGAGAGAGAACAAGTAAGGTACTAGGTTTAACCCCCAATTACAGAAAAATCACAAGGAAAAAATGTGAATCTCAGCAAGTAAGGGAAGAAAACACAACACTTGATGATTCGTCCTCTTCACCTCTCCAGAGGGGTCCTGACTCATGTATTTCATGTTACCATAGGCATGTGTGTGTGCACATATATGTATGTACACATGTATATGTGTTTGCATAAGTGCACATGCGAACGTGTGCTGCTACAAATGGAGGTCAGAGGCTGCAGACCGACATCCAGTGTCCTTCTGCCTCATTCTCAGCCTTATGTTTTGAGACAGAAGCTCACTGAGTCTGAATCTCACTGCCCAGATAGTGTCTGGTCAGCAAGCCCTAGATCTGTCTCCATTTCCCGTTTACTTACAGCCCTTGCCACTCACAATTCTAATTATTATTTAGTTGCTGGCCGTCTCCTTGATACTAATGTTGACACCACAGGAAGAAGAAATCGACTTATTCACAGGCTTAGAACTGTACCTCCCACATAGTTGGCACCTAGCAAGCACTTGCCAAGTGGGTGAGTGAGCAAACATTCTGTGCCTTTTCCTTTGATCATCAGATTCCCTTCTAAAGTATTGGAAACAATAGGCTTTAGTTATACAACCTGCTGGTTAACTATAATATACCAGTCCAAGTGCTGAATTTAAAGTATAAGAAAGTGGTTGGTAATTAGCTTAAAGATACAAGTATTAGAGAACAAAAACTTGAATCTAAAATGGGCAGCGTCAGCCAGGTACTTGTGGTATGCATATTTAATCCTAACACTCAGGAAGCAGAGGCAGGTGGATCTCTATGAGTTCATGGTGCGCCTTGTGAAAGTCTCACCCGGAGCATAAGGGAAGGAAGACCGAAAGGAGGTGAAGGACGGTGACAGAAAAGGCTATGGGGGTATCCCAGAAGCTGGCTCCTCCAGAGTCTCTGTTCCTACACTCTGTTTGGACCCAGTAGAACCTGGGAGGTGGTCTGCTTTCTGACACAGTCACTGGAACTTCGGTTAACTAATGACCTGCCCGACGTCCGTGAGACTCTTTCCTGGTGCCTGCTGTGGCAGCATTGGTGGGCAGCAAGAAGACTGCAGTAAAGCCAGGTGCATTTATCCAGAGGTGAGAGACTTGTCAACCTTCTGCAAAGCTGCTTGATTTCAATGGCGAGACAGAGGGTAAGGAGGAAGGAAAGGATGACTTGGAAGTGTGACTCCAGCACTTGCAAACCTTGGGGCTTGGGTGTACAGTCAGATCAGTTCTGGGCACTGTCAGTGGCTATTTTATAAATATCTTGCCATTTTTCTCTTAACCTGGTTAGCTCACAAATAACTGAAGAAGGACTATTTTATTTATTTAACAGCCTTAAGGGCAGAACAACTGAGCAGTATTCATCTATTTTAATCCTCTAAACTAATCTGACTACCTCCTGACCTAAATCCCCGAGATGCTTGCATTTTATGGCTTTCTCTGCTCCAGCTGTTTTCTTATAATGTTTCCTGGAACCCATTCTGGCTGAACCCCTACTATCTGTCTTTCCTTCCCCCTCCCTGGCTGGTCTCTCCTCTGCTCAGTCATTGGCTGATGAGCTCTTTACTGACCAATCATCAGGGAATAATGGGGGAGCAATGTTTATGTAACGTGGAGACAGGAGAGTCTCAGAATAAGTATTGCAACCAGATATGGAAGCCCAGAAACCAGCATTTGAGTAACAGAAGTTTAATCTGTAAAAATAACACAATAACATGCTTACAGGGCCATTTTTCTTCCAGAGTATTCCCCTGCAAGCAGAGGCTGAGATGCTAATCTAAGACTGCATTTTCTGTGACTCTGTGCAGATTAAGTCCTGCCCTCTGGATGTTCTAATGGGAGATGTGGACAGCTGACACACAGTAGCTCTCTTGGAGTTTCTATCTACTGGGAACTAAGACCATGGAGACGTTGACTTCTATTAGGCAGGATACTGAGCACTCAACCTGCCACGTCAGCAGCTGAGTAATGAAAGGTAGGCTGTAAGCTCCTCATCTTTTGAGCCACAGCTACAGGGGTCTACTTCGGGGGCCAATTGTTCTAGTCGGGGTTTCCCAGTCTCTCTTACCCAGTACACACCTTCTCCACTGTGACAGGGGGAATACATTTAGTGAGGTAGCCCTGCAAGGTTATCCGGGGAACCATTTTTCCTAAGCCCACCCTGATTCTTGTTTTGCTAGTTCTTCTCATGATTTTTTTGTTTGCTTGTTTTCTGATAGATTTGCATTTTTCCAGCCATAGCCAGTTCAGAGAGGACTGAGTATGGCATAGGATTCCCCGTGTATATCCTGCCTGCACCAAGCATTCTCTCTCGCGCTGCCACCCTCCCAGAATGCACCGGTTACCACTGGGGAGCCTACCCTGCCACGTGTTTGACATCCTTACATTTTTTTTCTAAAATTAATTCTCTTATTGTTTGGGACTGGAACATAATGACATTTCCTCTTTCCCTTTCTTTCCTCCCAACCCTCCTCCTTATTCTCTTTCAAATGCATGTCTTCTTTTCATTTATGGTTGTTACATGGGTATATGTATGTACATATACACATATAATATATATGTATATACATATGTATTTCTAGATATAACCTGCTCAGTCTGTATAACATCACTTTCAGAGCTGACCAGTTGACATTAGAGAGCAAATTGGTGAACTTTTCCCTGGTGAAGACTATTTCTCCTAGTCTCAGCATTTCTTAGTTGCCTTCAGTTATTTGAGTAGAGTTGGCATCTTGTGGGCTTCCCTATGCATGCCTGTCTACTTTGTCACATGTATTGTCCTGTTCAAACTCATATTTTGGCACTCATCTTTGGGACTTTATGGATGTAGCTTCTGACATTCCTAGGAGACACAAGGTTACAGCAAACTCCCTGAACCTCTGGCGTAAATCTTTCCTCCCTTCTTTTATACTAAACCCTGAGCTGTAGGTTCAGAGGCCATTTTGTAGATGTATACATTGGGGCGGAGCTCTACAATTCTGCATTTTGATTGGTTGTGGGTTTTTTTGTTTGGGGGGTTTTGTGATTGTTGTTGTTGTTTGTAATGGTCTTTTTCTGTTGTAAAGAAAAGTGTCCTTGATGAGACAGTGAGTTGTAGGTTCTCCAAGACTCACGACTTCACAAGTTCTGGGTATCAGGTGGCTTAGGCTTCCAATACCGGACATGATTTCCTTCTTGTTGAGTGAATCTTAAGTATAACCAGGGAGCCGTTGGTTACTGCTAAAGTATTTTTTGCCTGCACTGCAGTTAGGGATTTTGTGTCTTGCTGGTCATTGTCACAGATTCTTGCTTTTCGTTAGGGCTCAGTCTTGATGTGTTATATCCTATGAACATGAACACCCACCATATGGCATATATCCATCGTTAAGGTATCATACGGAACAGTTTCATTGCTCTAAGTACGTTCTGTACTCCACTTCCATCCTTCACTTCCTCCCTAGATTTCTTACCTTTACCAAATCTCACGTAGCTGGTGGGAGGTGTGGAGACAGGAATATCACTAAGGGCACACCAACTTAGGCAGCTTAATAATGCCCAGCAATTGTGCCACGAAGGCATGTTGAAAGTTAACAACTATGTGTGTGTCTTTTAACCGAAGATTCAAGGGAAGTTGGGCGGAGGCTGGTAGTGCAGCCCATTCCTGGGGCTTAGGCGGGGTAGTAAAGGTTACACACTACAAACAATTACAACAACAACTACAATAACAGCAACAAACACAAAACCACAGACCAATTCTCCCGATGAGCATGATGCAAAACTCCTCAATAAAATACTAGCAAACTAAATTGAAGCTCATACTGAGAAGATCATTCACCATGACCAAGCAGCCTTTATCCCTGAAATATACAGGGTTGGTTCAACATACACAAGGTTAATAAAACATATAAATGGACCTAAAGACAGACAGTAGATGATATCTCAATAGATGCAGAGAAGGCCTTTGACAAAAGTCAACACGATTGCATGAGGAAAGTCCTAGAGAACGTAGGACTCAGGGGAATGTACCACAGTGTAATATTTTCAAGGGCTGTCTCCCGCTTTAATTGGAATTTATTGAGACCATTGGGAGAAAAACTGACATATTGGGATAGTATGTGTCTCTGGTAGGATGGTTATGCAGTGTGATTAATTCCTGGGTTAATCACAAAGCAAACAAACTGAAAACCTCACAGCCTGACAATACTGAGTCTCCTGGGGTTTATAACACCAACTATCACTCCTTTTACTTAGTTTTTTGATTTCTCTTATCAATGGTTTATAGTTTTTCTACTAAAATGATCTTGGGTGTACTTTCTTATACTATACATATTTCTTTGGTTTGGAGGGGATACAGGTATAAATTATATTGTGTGTTGAAAAATTAATTTATGCATGTATGTATATGTATGTATATATATGTGATATATATATATATAATACACATGGTATATATATATATATATATATATATATATATATATATGATACACACACACACTCATATATATACATATATACATATATATATCCGTTTTTTATATGTATATAACAAATTCTAACCATATTAATCCCTTCACTCTCATTACCCCACTTCCACCATCCCCTCTTCTCTCATCAAGCTCTCATTTCCTTTCTTTTTAATTTTGTTGTCCACTGGGTTTAAACAGGTTCTCATGTGGCCCTGGTTGTGTGGCCATTGGAGGCCCCTCCCATCTATGACTGAATGTTTAGGGATCCAGTCTTTGCTAACCCCCTGCTCCCGCTCTCAGCTTCTGCTTATTCTTAGCATAACTATGCTGTGCTCAGAGGCAACATTCAACTCCCCATCTTCCCCCTCAGCCGCTCTGATCGTTTCCCACTCACTCTTCCACGTCTCCTGAGCCTTGGAGAGGGTTATATGCATGTGCCAATTGAAGTCTAGCAATCAACACTCAATGTTCCCTGCACCTTGCACAGTCAAGAGTCTCTGCATTAACCTCCGTTTGCTGCAGAGAGCAGCATCTAAGATCAAGGCAAGGGACAGACGCTACTACTATTTATGTCAGGGATAAACATAAATAAGCTAGAAGGCAATTTAATAACAATTTAGTAACTTTGTAAAAAAAACAATTAAGTAACTTTTGCTGGATGGACTTCTGTCTGGACCCTCTACTCTCTTTCACTAATTTGTGTTTTGATCTAAAGAATCTCTTTCTACTTACTGCTCTGACATTTTGTTTGTTCTTGCTTTCCCAAGGCATTGGTTTGAATGATTAACTTACTTAGTTGATTTATCTAGGATTTAAAAAGAATGTAAAGACTTAGAAATACAACCTTTCTTCTTATGGCTCCCATCATCATATGCCCTAGATTCTGATATATTTTTATTTTTATTCAATTTTAATTTTAAAATTTCTCTCTTTCATTTCTTCAGTAACTCATTTATCAGTGAACAGCAGGTTTCTGAGTCTCCATAAGTGTTGTTGTTGTTTGAGACAAGGCCTCATTGTGTGGCACTGGCTGTCCTAGAACTCACTGTTGACTGGGCTAGTCTCTAACTTATACAGACCCACTTAGTTCTGCCTCCTAAGGTCTGAGATTAAAGGTGCATGCCAGCCCTCGCTCCCCACCCCCAGCTCTCAACATCCACGCATTTGTGTACTTTCAGTGGTATCTATTACCAATAAAATCTAACTTTATTCCTGCTGGTCAGATAGAATACAAGATGCTATTTCAATTCTCCTATATCTATCAAGACTTCCTTTGGGGTCTAATATGTTATCTATTTTGGAGAAAATGATACCAGTTGCTTTAAAAATGTGAATTCTTTAGTTTTTTGATCGAGTGTTCTATAGGTATTTATGAGGTCCAATGATTTTTCTTTTTATGTCGTTTGTCCATTGTATGGGTGACATATTTATTAGTGTAGCGTATAGGTCACTCAGTATTAATGTGTTGGGGTTAACTATGACATTACATTTAGCATATTTGGTGCTTGTAGTATTAAGAAATTTGATGTCCCATGTTTTGTGTATATGTATATATGTATATATGTATATATGTATATACGTATGTATGTATATATGTATATATGTATGTATGTATATATGTATATATGTATGTATGTATGTATGTATATATGTATATATGTATATATGTATATATGTATATATGTATATATGTATATATGTATATATGTATATGTGTATATGTGTATATATGTATATGTGTATATATGTATATATGTATATATGTATATATGTATATATGTATATATGTATATATGTATATATGTAAATATGTATATATGTATATATGTATATATGATGTATATATGTATATATGATGTATATATGTATATATGTATATATGTACACATGTATATATATGTACACATGTATACATATATACACAAAACATATATGTTTAGAGTTGTACTTTTTGATTAATTACTAGTTAATTAATAATAATTAATTAATATATTGTAGCCTTCTTTATTGAATCCAACTACTTTAGGCTTGAAGTCTATTTTGACAGATAATAGAATATCAATGCCTGACTGTGCTCTAATTCCATTTGCTTAGAGTTCCCTTTCTTATACTTTTCCACTAAAGTGATACTATCTTTCATAGTTAAATGTGTTTCTTAAAGGCAACAAAAGAGTGGATCCTGTTTTCTAATCCAATCTACTAGTCTCTGTTTTTCCCCCCACTGAGGCCTTTTATTTATACTCCTTTTACTTCTCTAGAAAATGAATCCCAGGATTTCCCCTCCTGTGTGTTTTTATATGGCTTTTTTTGTAGCACAAGATACCAGATAAATTCACCTGTACAATGAAAATAGCCAATAGGATGGGGACAGATTATTCTGCCACTGTCTGGGTGTCTGGGATGCACATCAAGCATAGGGCTGATCACTCCACACTTGCCTGTGAGATTCACAGCGATATTCCCAGCTCAGTGATCATACACGATTTTAGATTCACCAATGGAACCATGTGTCATCATTACAGTTGGAAACCGCATGATGACTTTGTAGCATCTCCTGATGAGGCCCTGATATTTGCTTCTCTCCTCAGGGCTGTTAATACTCTTGAGAGAGTTGCCCAGAACTCCCATGTGCTCCACGGTGATGGTTCAGAAACATGACGATGGAAAGATCATCTATATCTTTTAATTGAGGAAATTGAGACCATTAATATTCAAAGTTATCATAGAAAAGTTTGTAATTCATTTCTGTCATTGGTTGATTTGGGCTGTTCTTGTTCTCCTTGTTTGATTAACTGGCCTGACACTGCTCATTTTTCTCCTGTGCCTCTTGGTAGTGTTTATCTTTCTCTTCAGTTCCATTCAATTGCCTAGGAATTTTATAAAGTCATTGTTTTTAATAGCTGAGTAGTACTCCATTGTGTAAATGTACCACATTTTCTGTAACCATTCCTCTGTTGAAGAACATCTGGGTTCTTTCCAGCTTCTGGCTATTATAAATAAGGCTGCTATGAACATGATAGAACATGTGTCCTTGTTAGATGTTGGAGCATCTTTTGGTTATATGTCCAGGAATGGTATAACTGGGTCCTCAGGTAGTACTTTGTCCAGTTTTCTGAGGCAGTGGGATGGAAGAGCATCAGTATAGCCTGTCTCCCTTCTCTGCTGGACTCCTGGCTTCATAGGTGATGTCATCTATGAATATCAGTTTTCTAGCTGTAGATTGCATAAGCCATGATGCTTAAAGGAAGCTAAGATGCTGGAGGCTCAATTCGTGGGAGACAATGTTATTAATCAGATTCTTGGTAGAGAGGGAGATACCGGAGACTTTTGCACCTGGAGTTAGTTTATTCATTGAGGTTTTATTGTATTCCAATTTTTCTTCAAATAATCACCTTTTCCCCTCTAGTGTGGGCTTATCTGTCTTTTTTCTCTTGGAGGGGTGCTATGCTTCCTGACATTCCTGGACTGTCTTTTGTTCCAGTTTGCTATGGTAGGGAAAAGCTGGCAGGCTAGGTGTACCGTCTTTGGTGTGCTGAGAGTTCTCAGTCCCACGGTACTGCCCTTCCTATACAACATGACTCTGCAGAGGTCTACATGCTCCACATCTTGGGGATGCCACATGGTGTTTGGATACTCCAGGCCAGTGTGAGCCCAAATTCTATCTCACCCTAGGGTTGTCAGTCTATGTACCTGCAACATGGTGCCTGCGACTCTACAGGTTTATGTGTGCCCAAACCCTGTCTTATCCACAAGCAGCCAGTTTGCATTTTCTCTGCATCCTGCTTGAGGTTTAGCAGATCTGTGTTCACCCAAGCCCTTTCATACCACCCGACCCTGGTCTGTTTATATTGTGTTTTAATCTCAAATCCCATTTGCCTATTGCTATTATAGGAAGCACTTAACTGTGTATATTAATCTTGTGTGCTGCAACCTTTCTACAACTGTTTGGAAGGTAGAAGAGCTTCATTATTATTATCATCATCATCATCATCATCATCATCATCATCATCATCATCATCACTACTCCTTTGGTTTACCACACAATAGTCATGTTATCTGAACTCAGGGGTATCTCTTCCGTGACAATCTGTATTATTTTGTCTCTTTCCCTTTCTTGTCTCATGGTTTGGGTTAGAACTAGTAGTCGATATGAAAAGGGAGTGCTGAGAGAGGGTGTCCTTGCCCTGCTCCTGTTCTTAGTGGGAGATCTGTGTTTCTAGCCATCATCAAGCTTTCCTGCTTTACTGAGAGAAAGTTTGCCTCAAGTAGATCCCACTTGAAGAAATCAGGTTATTCTTCCTCCCTATGCGCCCAGAAATATGACTCAGATATGACTCAAAATATATTTACACATACCTTGGCCATGTGGTTAGGCTCTTCTCTGACTAGATCATAACTTAAAATAACCCCTTCTCTAATCTACATTAGATTAGATTAATATTAATTAATAATAATATTAGTTAATTAATGGCTGGTTACTTGTGCTTCATGCGTCTGTCTCCTCACATCTTCCCAGGTCAATTTTTTTGCCTGGCACCGTGCTTTCATCCTATGGATGGGAATTTTTTAAAAGTTGATTGAATATTTTATTTGCGTGTTTGATATAATTTAGCAATAAGCCAACCAGGGTGTGCTACTCTGCTGTTGAAGCTTATTAATTATTGACTCAGTTTTGTTGGTGGATGGGAAGTAGGCCTATTTTTAACATCTAATTCTCCTTGCATGAGCTTAGGCAAACTGTATCTTTCAGTAGACTTCCATCCCATTTCATCCAGGTTATCGAATTTGTGGGTATAGAAATGTTCCTTGATGATATTTCTAATTGTAGTGATATAAATAAATTACAATGGTCTTAAGTTGTCTTTATAAAGGAAATCCTCTATCAGAAGAGGTTTTGTTTTTTTTAATGGAATGCAGTTCCTTGGATGAGACTAGATGTCCTATGTGTGTGGGGTTTTGTGTGTGTGTGTGTCTGTGTGTGTGTGTGTGTGTGTGTGTGTGTGTATGATAGAAAGAGAGAGGGAGGGAGGGAGGGAGGGAGGGAGGGAGAGAAGTTAAAGATTGACCCTGGGTTTCTTTCAAGACATCCCCTACCTTATTTTTTGAGATGGTCTCTTGGTGAACCTGAAACACATTTATTTTGTCAGGCTGTGTGGTCAATGAGCTCTTGAGATTAGCTGCCTGACTCCACCCAACTGGAGCTGGAGCTAAAGATGTTTGTTGTCTTGGCTTTCTCCGTGGGAGCTGAGCATGAGAGTGGGAATCCCCACGCTTGTGCTTTGCCACTGCTGCTGTCCTTCGGTCATTTTAGCATCGCGTCTTCCCGGAGGAGCGGCTTAATTCCACTTGTAGCTTCATCCTCGAGAATGCAGGTCGTGTCCGGTGGTCTCCCTCCAGACCTCCAAATTCCCAAGTTTTATACGTTTCAATTGTTTTCCTTCGCTCTCCAGTTCTGGAAGTAACGATGTCCTTGAAGTGCTACCTTTCATTTGCATATTCGTTTCCACAGGGTCTTGCTCTAAGGCTCTGGCTCAACCAGAATCACCATGTAGCCCAAGGTGGCCAGAAACTTAAGGCAATCTTCCTACCTATGCAGGAAATCCTGGGATTGCTGGGGTGAGCCACACAGGCTCGAAGTGGCTCACTCGGAGTACCTTTTCTGCCCTCTGCCTCTGCTACTTACGCATTTTACGCCTAGACAATATAAGTACAGTCCTTGTCCTGAACGGTACAGCTGTGCGTATGAGCTAAGCCTTTTCTGTTTCCTTATATCCAACTTTGCAGGAAGGCATTTACCCCTGTCTGCGAATCTGTGATTGATTTGCAAGAAACAAGTGCAGATGAATTCACAGCAAACAATTTGTTCAATTAGAAACAAAACCAGGAGCAACCCATGAGCAGCAGGGCCGAAAGGGTTTGCGTCACCACCCGGCTTCATCTCCAAGCAACTTGGTCAAAGGCCCGCCTGTATTTTTGTCTCAGTCTGAAAGCCAATAAATCCCCAAACACCACCATTACAGTAAAACAAGCTGCAGAGACCGAAGATGGATTTCTCGGAAGGATGACAAAGAGATGTTTTCACAGCGCCGAGAGCTTACTGTAGAACTTGCTGAGAGATGAAATGTCAAAAGGTTATTACTTTGGCTTGAGAAGAGACTTGGAAAAACTATTCCAGAGGGGAAAGAGCAAGGCCGGAAGGGGAGAGGGCACGGCCTGACGGTTGTTTATTGCGGGAGGGGGTATCCTAGAGCTGCCTGAGGATAAAGAGGAGGACGGAGAAGCCTGAGGACGAGAGGGAAGCATCCTGAGGGCAAATTTGGAACAGTTTGAAGTCAGGGTTGCCTCCGAGAGAAATAACTAGACCTGGATGGAAGAATCAGGAAATCAGCACAATTAACATTGGCGATTAGGCTTTCTTACAAAGAGACAACTGTGTTGGGGGGGGGGGAGTGAATGGAGTATGTCACATGTGAGTGTGAACACGGGCTGTTGACTTGAGCTTCGTTGGCCATATGAAGGACCCCAATGCCTCTGACCAATGGGAAAAGCAAAGCCTCCCCTGGGTCTTTTTGACCACAGCTTCCTCCTTCCAGATACTTACAGGCTGAGGCTACTCCTCTACAGAGATCCTGCCCCCCTAAAATGCCCTCCACCATGCCTCTTCTTTCAGCTGTGCAGTAAACCCACCTCTTAAATTCAGACTTCCTAAGAAGTCTCTAAACCAGCAGTTCCCAACCGTCCCAATTCTTCGACCCGTCAATGTGGTTTCTCATGTGGTGACCCCCAACCATAAAATTATTTTTGTTGCTAGTTGTAATGAAATTTGAAGTGTACTTTGCTACGGCTATGAATTTTAATGTAAACACCTGTCTTTTCCAATAGTGTTTGGTGATCCCTGAGAAAGGATTGCTGACACCTGAAGGGGTCTAGACAAACGGATTGAGACCCACAGCTCTAAACAGACTCCTCAGGCTATTGTGTTTTGGCAGCGTAGGCTGTGTCCACAACCTGGTCCCATCACTGGTGACATTGGCATCATTGTCATTCAGTAAGGTGTTCTGTTTTCTGTAGTAATATGGCCTTAAATTAAAGGCAAATGTGCAGTTACTGACCTGTGGGTGGGGAAAGACTGTCACGGGCTGCATACTCTCTGCATTTATTTAGAACATCCCAATTTTGAAAGGAAGGCTCACACAGCCTTAGACCCACTTCTTGGTCACCTACTTAGGTGCAAAACGGCTTTATGTTCCTGAAATTTGGAATGTTCCTTTATCACAAGAGTAGATTGTGCAGCTAACTCAGAGCTTGTAGAGCTCTGATCTTGTACTTTGAACTAAGACAAGTAACACTTATTTTGGGGAAATTGTCCCCTTCACCTTCTTCTGGTAGGGAGTGTCTCAACATCAACAACAAGTAGAAACAACCTTGTCTACTTTAGTTAACCCTTTCTGACAACTATGATCTCAGCAACCACTTGCGTAGGTCCATCTTCTGTCCCGCCTCTGGGGAGGCCAAACTCGGGGAGCTTGACTGCGTTTATCCCAGGCAGCTACCTTTAGGGAAGCACCAAATGGCCAATCAGGGGTGGGAAAATGCAGTGTAGGACGTGAGGGACCGAAGCTGGGGTTCTCTGACCCCCAAATACCCAGTCCCTGGTGAGGAGCTACATAGAGAAGATGGATGTAGTGATCGCCTATCTCACCGGCAAGGAAGACGCGCCACAACAGGATCCTTCTACAGGCGTTTATTGCGGGCTTGATTGCAGTATCGAAAGACCCCGAGCCCAGAAACCAGCCCTCCTTATATATGCTTAGGAGGACTGTGCCGCCACCTGATTGGTGCATTCTGTGTGCCCTAATTAGCATACTCAGAGTCACCATGATTCAGCAAAAACAGGCAAGCGTGCATGCGCACTTAGGTTGTTTATCTCAAAACTGGCCACCCTCCCTTCGGGCTGGGCGCCATCTTGTAATGGCGAATACAGTGGCTTCCCACAGATGGAGATAAAAAATGGGGGTCCACAGGCTGCAATGAGACCAGGATGGGTGGTCCCAAACTCCTGGACAGCCAGTGGCTTCTGGGTCAGAAAAAGTTGGGAACAGAGTTGTGGACCCCAAGGGTGAATGGGAGCTCCAGTTTATTGCAGGCTGTCTGTGAGAGATATAGTTCGTATGGTAGTCCAAGGCCTTCTCCTTGTTCCCCACAGTGGTTCTTGATGACAAAGACAGTCCATGTTTATCTATACTGTTTATTTACCATTCATCATGGAAAATGGATGCATACCTAGTCCTCAGGGTGGACCAGTGATTAAATGCCTTCTGCAGGGAGGAATGACCAGGAAGGGAAGCTTATTGGCCAAACCCCCGAGCCTCTAGGTACCTCATTAGCATGGAAACTCTGGTTTAGGCTATATGACCACAGGTTACTTTTCCTTCTGTGGGAAGTGTGGCATGTGTTCTGGCAGGAAGCAGAGAGTAGCCTACAGTCTCAGGTGGGTCCTGGGTCCCAGGGTCTCAGACCCTCTCTACCTTACCACGTTTCCTGGCACAGTCCACTGTCCCATACACCCGCACACTCTTTTTCTTCATCACTGAACTCTAGGTGGTTCAAAAGGTCATTGAGTGACCAAGGAAATGAAGCCTGTTTGTCTCAGCATTAAGACCAGCAAGACACCAGTTCAACCCTTGTCTTGCCTCATTCACTGGAGCCTCCTAATTTCTTTTCTGTTCTTGTTCTAATGGAAACCGACTCCCAAGATACCAGTGTTCTGAAGATAATATGTGATTGACAATTAATGTGTGATGTATAATTAATATGCCAACTATGATATGAAAGTGGGATATAAATCGACCAATATCATTATGAGGAATTCATGTTTTATTTACAGTGGCAAAATACTGGCTCTGAGTAGGCTGGATGCTATTTTACTCTTTAGAACAACAGGAAAAGAAGGGAACTTGAGAAGTACAGTTGTAATAAATAAATCAAAACGATTGCAATTATTCAAATACTGCAGTGGAAAGCAAGAAAGGTCAGGAGAAGAAAGAGTCCTGAAGTCAAAGGAACGAGCTGGCGCACAACTTTAATGCCAGTACTCAGCAGGCAGAGGCCGGGAGTTGTATCCCTGTGATTTCAAGGCTAGCCTAGTCTACATAGTGAGAACCTGTCTCAAAAAAAAAAAAAAAGTTCAGACAAAAACAAAAATTAAGGTAACAGATAATAAAATGGATGGCCTAAATCTAGCCACATTAAAATTTAAATCAAATGTAAATGTTCTGAAATAAAGAGAGATTTCCAGATCACTCAAACAAGCAAGGAAACAAGACCAAAACAGATTTATTTATTTATTTTGTCAAGAACCTTGCTTTACTTAGAGTTGTGTGAAACACTGTCTACTAGTAGAACATAGCTGTAGCCATCTTAATCAGGGTGGTTGAGATTACCTAAAGAGATGCTCAGCAAGAGGGCCTTCAGACACTCTCTTGTAAGAGGAGGAGGAGTTAGGGGGAGGGGTGTCAATAGCAGTCCAAGATTCTAGTCATGCGCCCTCCTCCCGTGCTCTCCCTCCCTCCTGTGCCTCCCTCCCTGCTATATCTTCTCCCTGCTCCATCTAAGTTTGCCCAGCTCTTTGTGGTCCCAGGAGGTGCTATAGGTTATGGGGATAGGTTGATTGAAGTGGGGAAGCTATTATGAAGCTACTAGGAGGCTGTCACACTAGGTGAGGTAGGGGTTTTCAGTGCTAGGACTATTCTTGGGTCACATGCTCTTAGCTATGCTTCTGTGAGTAAGCCAATAAGCTCACTGGTTCACCAACACAGACTTGAGTGGAACCTTCTCTTTGATCTGTTGTTGATGCCCTAGCTCGGCTGATTAGACATCTGTTAAGATGTCTCCCAGGAGAAGTCACACAACATGTGGTTAAAGGTAGAAGGGCAGAAGAACATACACCATTCAAGCTGTAATCAGAAGAAATATGGAGCAGTTTCCTAAGGTCAGACAAGGAGGATTACAGAGTGTGGACCATTACCAAGGATGCGGGCAGCAACAAGCTGGTAAGAGACTTCATCACCAAAAGGCTTTACAGTCCCAGTTGTGAAGTTGCAAACTGAAAGGAGAAGAACTGTGTCTGCACATAGCCGACTTTAACACTCCTCTCTTGGAAATGGAGGGATTAAGAGGCAGAAACTCAACAGGAATACAAAAGCCATCAACTTATACCATAAAGGACCTGGCTTTGCCTAACAACACAGAAGACACACAGAACTTTCACCAGGTTAGAACAAATCCTCAGACGTGTAACACATCATCACACACCACAGACACACACACACCACAGACATGGTTTCTCTTTGTAGCCCCTGGCTATCCTTGAATGCACTATGCAGACTAAGCTAGCCTCACACTCAGAGATCTGCCTGCCTCTGCCTTCTAAGCATGTGAACCACCATGTGTGTCTCCACCATCCCAGCTAAGGGACATTATGTTTTGGATTGAGTGACAATGAAAACCTGGGGTCAGTGAGATGACTCAGTCAGTAAGGGTGGCTGTCTGGTGACCCAGATCTGATCCCACATTGGGGAAGGAGAAAACTGAATCTCTCACATTGTTTTCTGACTTTTATGCCCCCCCATATGCCTTCATGCCTCCCCAGTCGCTCCAGCACTTACATGCTCTTGTGAGTAAGCAAATTAATTTAAAAGGGGGTTTTCTGTGTGATTTTGTATAAATGCAGCTTTTGAAGCAAACAGGAAGATAAAGGAAGGACGCAGCAGTCTGAATTAGGATCACCTATGGTAAGCTTCTCAAGTCGGACATAAAGAAGGGGGGGATTTAAAACAATAAATTAGTGTGATCATAGGCTAATGAGTGAGCATGTAAAGACCAGAAGACCAGAGCAGAAGGCAAGGAAATAGAAACAAAACCAGCAGAGAAGAACTCTTTCTGGAAGACTGCCCACCCTAGCTCCTCTCCCTTGTTCTCTTTCATGTGCCCAGATTTAGAAAGTCAAGACCTGCTTGGTCTCCCTCCTGCGCAGATACAATGTATACATGTATACAAGGACTCGGGTAGGTGTGGGTGTAAAAGAGAGCTCATGTGAAGAGACTGCATCTGGCTGCTGAACTGGAAGGCTCCTGAAAGGCATCTGTCTGCGGAGACTGGAGACTGCCAGCTATTAGAATTTCAGTAGAGTGGAGACTAGAACACCGCAGGTCCAGAAGCTAATGACATTTTCTTGGGCTAAGTTCTGAGCTTCCAAACAAACATTCCTAGCCTACCTCTGTATCTGAACTAACATCAACTAACATCTCGTGACTGCAGATAAAAACCTTTTAAAACTTACTGATTTAGCAGGCCACTAGCGTCTACAAATTCAAAAGCGGATGACGGCATTGGAAGGTGTTGTGGGTCTATACAATAACCTCTGTCGTGGTCTACTTGGCTTTCTGATGTGCCCACTGATGTATTTTAAACTTACCTTGATTATGACTTTCTCTCTTCTGTAAAACTATAAAAACTTCACAAAACTGCCTCTGCGCTGGAACAAGGAATTTGGGTTCCTTGTCTCCTGGGACCAGAATCATTCAAAATGGCGCCAGAATAAGTTGAGAACTGTTACTTTTACACTGGCAGTCTAAGAATCTAGAAGGGAGACAAAGAGAGAGTAATACTAGGTGATAGGAAGGAGGGTTAACTGGTAAAAGGACACTCTTGACTGTTAATGGGGCTCCCAGTAGCCCGACTCGGGGCTCCGTATTCCCTCTTCTTTGTAGTCTGGTGCGATCATCGAACCAAGTTACCCCTTATGGGATGTGAACAGAAATGCTTTTGGAAGCTTGTGGAAAAAAGCAAACCCACCTTCTATTTATTTGTGCATAGCTAACTCTCCACTTCCCAAACCAGAAAAGTCATTGGTCACGCCCAATGCACGCGGCTCTTCCAGCCTGAAGACCAGACCCCTTTGTCCCATTTCTACCTTTTGTTTCCTTCTGCCACCCGCCCCTCTTTCCTCCCATGAACTCCCAGCTGGACATCAGACCCATTTGTTGATGCTCACTCTTTTGTGTCCTAAGATCACAAAGACAAAATGTGGGCTAAGGAGTCTGTGAGCACTGTGAGTATCCAGTAGCTCGTTGGTGACGACTTGCAGTGTGAATTCTGTATTCTGAATCTTTCTTCTCACTTTTTGAGTCGGTCACAAAGTATTTCATATTGTTTGCTTTTATCTGTTTTGTTCAAACTTTTCTGAACACCACAGGCAATTGCTCTGGCATGGAGCTGTATCCCAGGCCCCGCTTTATAATCTATAACTGTCGTGTACATTATAGCCTAGGGTGACAATGTGCCTTGAACACTCTCCTTGCTGTTTCTTTTTTTTTTTTAATTCCTGTTAGGACAGATAAAGCCTAGCTACTGGATTTACATGATATTCAACCGAGTTTTACCATTCATTCATAAAACATCACTGTTAAAGTATGGAGGGTTTCCATCTTTATTTGTGGAAATTAACTTTTACAAAGCAAAGAAAATAAAATTCCACCAGATGTAGCGGTGATTATCATTTAAATTACACAGCAGCCTTGACATGCAGGCACAGATTATTTAATATGAGTTAAATAAAGTTGCTCCCCTAATGTTCATTCCTCAGTGATTTATTGGAGGTTTTAATTCTCAATTTTTTAATGTAAAGAATTGAACTGACCAGTAAATCCTGCTGTACAACTCAATTCATGGGTGTTCATCTTTGTTCTCTCTCTTCCTAAGATATTCTTGGGGTTTTCCCTTGGAGGCATTTTCTGTCTGTGTCAGAAGAAGAATACCATGTGCACAGGTGATGTGAAGAGGAAACCAGGATAGACAGGTGGGGATGGGCGTGGCCGGATGAGGAAACCAGGATAGACAGGTGGGGATGGGCGTGGCCGGATGAGGAAACCAGGATAGACAGGTGGGGATGGGCGTGGCCGGATGAGAGCCTTGGACAGAGGAAGGTAGAGGGGGAAGGGATACCAAAGGGAGGGTGATTCCAAAAAAGGCATATGGAAACCCACTATTTTATAAAACTCCTTTAAAAAGGAGTTTAACTGCAGTTACTCTGTGTGAAGACACTGTTCCTTCCTGAAGCCATAGGTTGGCAAACCATGTCCAGTGGCAGGCACGAAATACCTATCCCCTCAAGGCTGTTGGTCAGGGGTCATTCTAGAGACCTCCTGAAAAAAACATCTATTGGCATTGTTCTTGACCATCCACCAGACGGTGGTAACACCCTATTTCTGAAGGCACCACACAGTCCTGTTACAGGATATGAAGAAACCAAGCCGGTACTGACTTGGAAGCTTCCTACTGTCTAGTTTTCATAGGACTGGAAGGAGCTATGTAGGTTGCTAGGGGAGACAGATCATCAGAAGTCTTACCCAGCTGTGAACTCCCTGAGTGACAGTAATGAGCAGTCGAGAACTCTGTGGGTACGAAAGTGCCGTGAATCTTAAGGGAATAACCACTTGCATTCTGGTTAGAGTTAAGGCTCACCTCACAGGAGGAAGCTCACATCTGGTACAGTAAGTTAAATCTGGCAAAGGACCTATGGCTAAAAAGTTCATTGGCCCCAGGAAGGAACCATTTACTATTAATTTGATAAATGGACATAGTATCAAATTGCCACTAAGAACTTATTTCTGTTCCCATAGACTAGTGCAACCCTTAGTCCCCATCAGGGGAGTCTGTTTGTGCAGTGGGCAGTGTTAATAGAGAGACTCACGCCTGTTCAAAGTGCCATCCATAAGTTGTAAGCTGAGATCACGTCTTATCTCCACAAGGCTCAGGGGGCAATTGCAGAAGAGGAGGAAGAACAGAGCAGTGCCTTCCAGTCATGAGAACTTGACCGCAGCTGTGGCGGCTGCATGAGACATTTAGCATCCCAGCATCCGGGCAGGAGAGGTACATGGGGCTCATCCCTAGCAAAGGAACCATTGGCTGGTGATAGCTGCCGGGGGGTGGGGCATACTTAAGACTATATCCAGCATTGCCTGGACTCACAGGGTTATTAAAAGAAGAAGAGGAGAGGAAGGATGAGGTCATGAAGCTGGAAGGTCTGGGAGGGATTTAAGGGGGTCTCAAGAAATGGTATACTCAAAGTACATTGTACACATGTACAGGGTTCTCAAAGGATACATTAAACTATCATGTTGAGCAAAAAGGAAAAAAACCTTTATAGTGGCATTGAAAGACTTCTAAAAATAAAAAGGAACATGTAGTTTGCCTCAACATTGTTTTAAATATTATCACGAATACTTTTAAGAGTGGAGCAAGCCTCCCGTGCTGAAAGGTCATTTATATAAATTCTGCCATATTTGAAGTAAGAGCTCTCAGGTATTGGAAACCCCCTACTTGCTAATGATTGTACCTTTAAGGACAGTTATGATGGTATACACCTGAAATCCAGCTCCACAGAAGACAGAAACATCACAAGTTTGGGGGCAACATGCGCTACGTAGTGAGACCCAGATCAGCCTGAGAGAGCAGAGGGGAAAAGGAATTGCTACTGTATTTACACTGTTGAACTATTTCATAGTGTATGTCTTTCAGCTGGAAACTGACAAGTTAATAATATTTTCTAAACTTATACACAGACAGCATTTACCTCTGACGGGCTTAACCACATGGGTTTTTATAATAGTTTGGAGATTCACCTGGAGAATCATTTGATATCACAAGTTTTCGATAATAAATTGGACGATTTCTTTCCTATTTGTCAGAGAAAAATTGATGTATTTTGATATTCACATTTCAAGTTATAACCCAAGCATGAAGAAGAATCGGCTTGTACTAGAATCCTTAGATCCCCGAGCAAAAACCTTTCGTCTGGCTCTAGCCTTACTCCATAGCATCAGCTCAGCTGGTTTCTCTACGTGCTCATGCAAGGATATGTAGCAATACTTTCCACTTGCTGGGCTGCTGTGATAGGCCAGGTATTACACTACATCCTTACACACATCTCCTTCCATAATGTTCACAGCAATGGCAGGCGTGAGCAGCAGACACTTTATAGATGATGCCGGGTCTCAGTGTAAAGACAAGGCTTCACTAGCTGGACCAAACCTTAGCTGAGATCCGAATGATGCATCCTGGAGCCCCAAACCCTGCTGTTAATCATCAGAGGATTGTGTGCATGCCAAGCAGCAAGACTCCAGCCCCAAAGAGAGGGAGTGGAAACTGAAAACCACACCATCAGCCATTAGCTACAGGGGATGCTCTGTGTCCTTGCGATTGTACTGAATGCAACCAAGTCCTCTAGTGAATTTTATTACTCTGATAGTTCATATTTATTTATATATTTATAATAATATATCCAATAATATATTTAATGTGTTATAATAACTTATACTAGTATATAATTTTAATATATTTATATTTACAGATGTTTATAAATAAATATTTATTTGTTTATGCAGATGGTACAGGTGAGACCATGTCTCATGTAGCCCTGTGTGGCCTCAGCTCTCCTTGAATACTCTTTATCGTCATGGGTGACCTTGAACTCTGATTCTACTGCCTCCTCTCTCCTGCTCACCATGCTTGGCTCTGGTTTTTGCCTGTTTGTTTTTTAACTTTCAAATTAATTTATTGATTCATTCATTTTCCATCCACAGTTTTCCCTCCCTCTCCTCTTCCCAGGCCCTCCCCCCACCACCTACTCCCCCACCCCTTAATCCACCTCATTCTGTTTCTTTTCAGGAAAGAATGGGTCTCCCATGACATATGGCACTTCCTTTCCTATTAAGGATAGCGGAAGCAACCCAGTAGAAGAAAAGTGTCCCAAAGGCTATCAACAGAGTCAGAGGCAGCCCCTGATCCCCTTGTTAGGATTTCCACAAGAAGACCAAGCTATACAACTGTAATTTATATGCAGAGGGCCTGGGTCAGTCTCCGGCAGACTCCCTGGTTGTTGGTTCAGTCTCTGTGAGCCCCAGGTTGGTTGATTCTGTGGGGTTTTTTTTTTTTTTTTGGTGGTGTCCTTGACCCCTCTAGTTCCTACAATCCTTCCTCTTCTTCTTAGGTTCATCTAAGTGTTTGACTGTGGGTCTCTGCATCTGTTTCCATCAATTGCTGGATGAAGCCTCTCTGATGACAATTGGGTTAGTGACTAATCTATGAATAAAGCAGACTATTATTAGGAATCATTTCATTGACTTTTCTTCCTAGTCGTATTTGGTTCCATCCAGGTCTCTGGGCCATCCAGCCTCTGGTTCCTGGCCCTCCATGCAGTGTCAGGCGTGAGCTCCCTCCCACAACATGGGTCTCAAGCTGGACCTGTCATTGCTCAGCCGTCTCACAATTTCTATGCCACCTTTATCCCAGCACAGCTTGTGGGCAGGACAAATTATAGGTCAACGATTTTGTGGCTTGGTTGGTATCCCAATCCCTCCAATGGAAGACTAACTAATGGCTACAGGTTATAACCAGTTCAGAATCTGTATGTGTCATTCCTAGGAGTCTTAGGAACGTCATCCTCACAGATTCCTGGGAGTTCTCATTGCACTAGGTTTCTAGTTTGTCCTAGAAATGTTCCCCGATTCCAGTTGTCTCTCCCAGTCCTCTTCCCCTTTTTCCTTCCCCCACTTAACTCTTCCTGCTCCCATCCCCCACCCCCATCTAGACCCCTCACCCTGTTCACTTGAAATGTCGAGTCTATTTTTCCTTCATGGTGAGATTCACGAGTTCCCTCTTGTGCCCTCCTTGTACTTAGTTTACGTGGGTCTGTGGATTGCAACATGGTTATCCTTTCCTTTATGGGTAATACCCACTTATATGTGAGCACATACCATGTTTGTGTTTCTGGGTCTGGGTTACCTCACGCGGGATGATCTTTTCTTGTTCTACCCATTTCCCTGCAAAGCTCATGATGTCATTGTTTTTAACAGTTGAGTAATATTTCATTGTGTAATGGTACCACCTTTCCTTTATCCATTCTTCCATTGATGGACATCTAGGTTGTTTCCAGTTTCTGGCCATTACAAATAAAGCTGGTGTGAACATAACTGTGCAAGTGTGCTTGTGGTGTGGTAGAACTTCTTTTGGGTATATGTCCTGGTATAGCTAGGTCTTGAAGTTGATCAATTCTCAATTTTCTGAGAAACCACCATATTGATTTCCAAAGTGGTTGGTTATGTTTACACTCCCACCAGCACCGGAGGAGTGTGTTTCCCTTGCTCCACATCTTTGTCAGCATGAGCTGGTGTTTCTGATCTTAGCCATTCTGGCAGATGTAACAAGAAATCTTAGAGTTGTTTTGATTTACATTTCTTTGATGACTAAGGATATTGGATATTTAAGTGTTTCTCGGCCATGAGATTTTTCAGTTAAAAATTCAGTTTAGAATTCTGTACCTCATTTTAAATTGGACCATTTGGTTTGTTAATGCCTAGTTCATTATATATTTTGGGTATCAGCCCACTGTCAGATGTGGGGTCTGTGAAGATCTTTTCCTAATCTGTAGGCTGTCATTTTGACCCGTTGAAGGTATCATTTGATTTACATAAACTTTTCAGTTTCATGAAGTTTTATTTATTAATCTCAGTGCCTGAGCTATTGGTGTTCTGTTCAGAACGTTGTCTCCTGTGCCAATGCATTCAAGGCTCTTTCTCACTTACTCATCTGTCAGATTCAGTGTGCCTTGTTTTATGTTAAGGTCTTTGAGCCATCCATTTGAGTTTTATGCAGAGTGATGAATCTGGATCTATTTGCATTCTTCTACATGCAGACATCCAGTTAGATCAGCACCATTTATTGATGATGCTTTCTTTTTTCCATATTGTATTTCTGGCTTTTTTCTTATCAAACACCAGGTGTCCATATGTGTGGATTTGTATTTAGGTCTTTAATTTGATTTTTTTTCTTTTTCTTTTAAGATTTATTTATTTTATGTGAGTAGACTGTTACTGTTTTCAGACACACCAGAAGAGGGCATAGGATCTCATTACAGATGGTACTGAACCACCATGCGGTTGCTGGGAATTGAACTCAGGATCTCTGGAAGAGCAGTCAGTGATCTTAACCTCTGAGCCATCTCTCCATACCCTTCAATTTTATTTCATTGATCAACTTGTCTGTTTTTATACCAATACAGTGTGTTTTTCATATCTATTGCTCTGAAGTACAGCTTGAAATTAAGGATGATGTTACCTCTTGAAGCTCATTCGTTGTATAAGAATGTTTTAACCATCATGGGTTTTTATTTTTTCCACATGAATTTGAGTATTGTTCTTTTAAGGTCTGTCAATGTCTGTATTGAAATTTTGATGGAGATTGCATTGAATCTGTAGAACACTTTTGATGAGAAGTCTGTTTTCATTATGTTAATCCTACTGACCCATGAACACTGGAGATCTGTTCATCTTCTGATATCTTCATTAATTTCTTTCTTCAAAGACTTGAAGTTCTTGTCATAGTGGTCTATCACTTGCTTGATTAGAGACACACCAAGATAGTTTATATTATTTGTGGCTATCATGAAGGGTATTGTTTCCCTGATTTCTTTCTTAGCCCATTTATTGTTTGTGTAAAGGAGGGTTACTGATATTTTTGAGATAATTTTGTATTTAGCCATTTCTCTGAAGGTTGTCAGCTGTAGAAGTTCCCTTCTACAACTTTTGGGGTCTCTTATATATACTATCATATCATGTGCAAATAGTGATACTTTGACTTCTTCCTTTCAAATTTGTGTCCCCTTGATCTCCTTCAGTTGTCTTGTTGATCCAGCTAAAACGACAAGTACTATATTGAACAGGTAAGAAGAGAGTAGAAAACCTTATCTTGTCCTGATTTTAGTGGAATTGCTTTAAGCTCCTCTCTCTTTAGTTTGATGTTGGTTATCAGCTTGCTGTATATTGCATTTATTATATTTAGGTATGTGCCTTGTATCCCTGGTCTCTCCAAGACATTTTCACATAGGTCAGTTGAATGTTGTCAAAGTCTTTTTCGGCATCTAACAAGATGATCATATGTTTTTTTTTCTTTCAGTTTGCTTATATAGTGAATTATACTGACAGATTTTCATATGTTGAACCATCCTTGCATCTCTGGGATGAAGCTACTTAATCATGGTGAATGATCTTTTTGATGTGTTTTTAGATTTGATTTGTGACTATTTCATTAAGTGTTTTTTAATATCAATTTCACCCAGGAAATTGGTCTGAATTTTTATTTTTTTGTTGAGTCTTTATGTGGTTTATGTATCAGGGTAACTGTGATCTTATAAGATGCATTTAGCAATATTCTTTCTGTTTCTTTTTTTGTGAAATAATTTAAGGTGTATTGGTATAATAGCTTTTCTTTAAAATTTTGGTAGAATTCTGCACTAAAACAGTTGGGCCCTGGGGTGAGTTTTTGTTGTTGTACTTGTTTTGTTTTGCTTTTTGGTTGGAAGACCTTTAATGATCACTTCTTTCTTTCTTTCCTTCTCTCTCTCTCTCTGTCTCTCTCTCTCTCATTCTTTCTTTCTTTTTCTTAGGTGTTATGGGTGTATTTAAATTGTTTAACTGATCTTGATTTAACTTTGGGAAATTGTCCATTTCATTTAGATTTTCCAATTTTGTGAAGTACAGATTTTTGAAGTAAGACCTAAAGAGTCTTTGTATTTCCTAGGTGTCTATTTTCATGTCTCCTTCTTTTTTCTGATTTTGTTAATTTGGATATTCTCTCTTCCTTTTAGTTAGTTTGGATAAGGGTTTGTCTATCTTGTTGATTTTCTCAATAAACAAATTATTGCTTCTTTGTATTATTCTCTTTGTTTCTATTTTATTGATTTCAGCCCCGAATTGGATTATTTCCTGCCATCTACTCCTCTTTGGTGTGTTTGCTTCTTTTTGTTCTGGAGATTTTATATATGCTGTTAAGTTGCTAGTATGTAGTCACACTAATTTCTTTATGAAGTCACTTAGTGCTATGAACTTTCCTCGTAACACCACTTAGTGTCCCATAAGTTAGGGTATGTTATACATCCATTTTCATTGCATTCTAGGATGTCTTGTATTTGTTTCTTTAGTTCTTCCTTGACTGAGTTCGGTTTTCATGAGTCTGTAGGCTTTTTGTTCTTTTTGTTATTGTTGAAGTCTAGCTGTGATTCATTGTGGTTTGATAAAATACAGGGAGTTATTTTAACTTTCTGTATCTGTTAAGACTTGTTTTGTGACCAAGTACATGGTCAGTTTTGGAGAATGTTCTATGAGGTGCTCAGAGGGATATTCTTTTGTGTTTGGGTAAAATGTTCTGTAGATATCTATTACATCTATTTGAATTATACTATCTGATAGATCCATTATTTTTCTGTTTAGTTCATGTTTGGTTGACCTGTTCATTAGTGGGACTGTGAGTTGAAGTTTCCCACTATTAATGTGAGTGTTTGACATATGATTTAAGCTTCATTAAAGTTTCTTTACTAATATAGGTAACCTTGCATTTGGAGCAGAGCTGAGACCTCATCTTTGTGGATTGTTCCTTTAATGGGGGTGCAGTGTCCTTCCCCACCTGTTTTAATTAATTTTGGTTAGATAGGTGTATATTGTTAGATATCAGAATGGCTATACCAGCTTGGTTCTTGACTCCATTTGTTGGAAAGTCTTTTTATTCTGAGGTAATGTCTATCTTTGATGTTGAGGTGTGTTTCATGTATGCAGCAGAATGATGGCTCCTGTTTTGTTCTCCATTCTGTTAGCCTGTGCCTTTTTTGGGGGGAATTGAGACTATCAATGCTGAGAGATATTAATGACAAATGGTTATTAATTTCATTTATTTTGATGTTGTTTTGGCAGTGGTGTTTTGTGTGTGTGTGTGTGTGTGTGTGTGTGTGTGTGTGTGTGCTTGTGTGTGTGTGTACATTTCCCTTCTTTTGGTTTTGATGGTCTAGAGTTATTTATTTCTTGTGTTTCTTAGGTGTATTTAACCTTCTTGTTTTAGAGTTTTCTTTCTGGTATCTTCTGTAGTGCTGGAATTGTGGACAGATATTATTTAAATTTTGTTTTATCATTGAGTATCTTATTTTCTCCATCTAAGGTGATCGAAAGTTTTGCTGAATATAGTAGTCTAGGTGGAAATCTGTGGCCTGAGTCTATAAGACATATCTGTCCATAGCTTTCAGAATTTCTTTTGTGAAGTCATATGTAATTGTAATAGGCCTGCCTTTATATGCCATTTGGCTTTATCCCTTTGAACATTTTAATATTGCTTTGTTGTGTAGATTTTGTGTTTTGATTATTATGTAGGGGGGACTTCCTTTCTTGTCCCAGTGTATTTGGTGTTCTATAAGGTGCTTCTACATTTATTGGCATCTCTTTTTTTTAGGTTAGGGGAATTTTCTACTGTGACTTTGTTGAAAATATTTTCTGGGCTTTTGAACTGGTGATTTTCTCCTTCTTTTATTCCTATTATTCTTAAGTTTGCAGTTTTCATAGTATTCCAGATTTCCTGGATGTTTTTGTGTCAGAAGCTTTTTAGATTTAATGTTTTCTTCTATTATCATGTGTATAGATTTTTTCTGTTGTATTTTCCACATCCGAGGTTCTTTCTTCCATCTCTTCAATTCTGTTATTAATGCTTGTGTCTCTGGTTCCTGTTTGCTTACCTAGACTTTCCATCTCCAGAATTTTCTTAGTTTGTGTTTTCTTTATTGCTTCTATTTCCATTTTCAGGTCTTGAACAGTTTTATTTGTTTCCTTTACCTGTTTGTATTTTTCTGGATTTCTTTAAGAAATTTATTCATTTTCCCTTTAAGGGTCTTATCATTTTCATAAGATTGAATTTAAATCATTTTCTTGTGATTGAGCTATGTTTGAACACCCAGAGCTTGCTGTAGTAGGATAGCTGGGTTCAGGTGATGCCATATTTCCCTGGTTCTTGTTGATTGTGTTCTTATGCTGGTCTGTAGCCATTTGGGTTTTGGGGTTATTATAGGTTTAAGTGCTGATTTATGACTTTTTCTTTGTTAGATAAATAGGGTTTTTTAAAAAACTGTTTTTCCTTTTGGATTTTTGTTTCCTCTCTAGTCTTCTGGACTGAGTTGTCTGGGGCTCTGATGACCAATGAGTCTTCAGGTTCAGTAGGATGTCTCTGCTGGGGTTTTTACAGCCTTAATGGCATCTGGACTTTTGGGTGTCCAGATGGGATTGCCTCTGGGATTCTGAGTACATGTTTGTTCTCTGAGGTTCCTAATATGATGTGGCCTTCAGTAAATCAGAAGTCTTCTGGTGAAGTTGTAAGCCAAAATATGGTGCCTGAAGAAGGGGGTCCTCTTGGGGGATATTGGTAGGTTTTAAAAAGTGTTAGAGGGCAGTGGGTGGTCTTTCCTGAGGACCCTAGTACTAGCCTAATCTCTAATAAAGCAGAAGTCTTCTATTGGAGTTGTGGGCCAGAATAACCCTGTTTTGATTTTTTAATGTCATTAAGAATCCAGAATAATTAGCTAAGTTCTGCTATAAACTATCCAGCATTTGGAAGCATATGACCCTTACATTAGAGGAATTCTCAAAACCTCATTTATGTTATTAAATTGTAATCACACTCGACACACATGTGCAAGGACTATGGTAATAAGAGAAGGAAATTAATTACAGCAATATTGATAATAATAATATAGTTATTAAATATAAGTGTAATAATGTTGGAATTGGAAGTTGCAGAAATTAAAATTAAACTTCTCTCCTCAATTAAGAAGCAATATATTTCTATTACCTTAAAATGTTAGGGAAAATTTTATTTCAGTGAGCCTTCTTTCCCCTTGGCAAATTACTTACAGAACTTGTTCCAAATCAGATAACTTATTTTTTTTTCCAATTGTGGTAAAGGAGTGGTTCTGATGTTTTGATTTAATTGGGAATCTGTGAGTACTGACACTGAAGGTCTCTGTTTCCAACTGGTTCTTGATCAATCAAGATGTCAGTGACTAATGGCTGGGCAGAAAGAAAGAGGCGGGACTTCCAGGGTCCCACAAACTAGGAGAGAGGGGAGGAGAATTGAGATACTTGGGGGGAGAGAGATGGAACAGACATTCGGAGCTGCAGGGGAGATCTTCCAAAATGTTGGTGGAAAGGGAAAGCAGCCCACCAAAGGGCAGCCCAAAAGTGTTTTGGGCAGCAAGACCAATGGGTTTCACCAAAGGTAACCAGGCAACTAAGCTAAGAGCAGATTTAGAGGTGTTAAGATAGGAGTAAAGGTAAGATATGCCAGCCATGGAAGGCTTAGAACAGCCCAGCCATTGAGCCAGTAAGACAGGTTAAAAATGAGCTAATGTGTGTCTTTTCTTCACAGATCTGAGATAGCTCCTGGGTGGGTGTGTACTTGCAACTCGCCAAGAGCTCAAAGCAGTATAGCAAAAACTACCCATTACAAACCACTTTAGGTTTCTTACCCAAAAGGAATTCTCTGAACCTTCAGTAGTTTGCCTTCAGACACAATAAACTGTTAGGAAATAATTTCATAAATGAGTGAATATCAAATATTATGAAACTCTATCATGGAACCTCTGTGATCCAGTGTGGTGGTTTGAATACGCTTGGCCCAGAGAGTGACACTATTGGGAGGTATGGCCTTGTTGGAGTAGGTGTGGCCTTGTTAGAGGAAGTGTGTCACTGTGGGGAGTGTGCAATGAAACCCTCCTCCTACACATGTAGGAGCCAATCTCCTATTGGCCTTCAGATGAAGATGTAAAACTCTTAGCTCCTTCTCCAGTACCATGCCTGTTTGGATGCTACCATGTATTCTGCTATGATGATACTCAACTGAACCTCTGAATCTATAAACTAGACCCAATTAAATATTGTCCCTTATAAGATTTTCCTTGCTTATGGTGTCTGTTCACAGCAGTAAAAACCTAAGGCATCCAGTATTCTCCTTTTAAACAATTTACTATAAACTATGCATATAAATGTATAGGGTTGAGTGAGGTAGGTGTGTTCATGGGTGCCTGGATACCCACTAAATACATTGTATTCTCTGGAGTTATGGTCACCCATCATTGCAAGTTGTCAGGCATGAGTCCTGGGAATCAACTTCAAGTGCACACTCCTAACCACTGAGCTATCTCCAGCCGTGAAGTGGCTTTTAAAAGCAGTTTTTAGATGTATTGTCACCATATTTTTACCCCCTTTTGTTAATTTTTCATTAAGTCAAAAGAAGGATACATCATGACAACTGAAAATATTTCACAGCTAACAGAGATGTCTTACTTTTTTAAAGTCATAGGCAGAAGAAAAATAAAAGGATCCTAAACATTTTTTTTGGGCGAGAGTTCCACGGCTCATGATAAACATGTAAGAGCTTTTATTTAAATCCATAGCATGTAATCTGAAAATACTTTGCAGGTCTCTAATGATTGACTCTGAATAAAAATCTTACTTTACTGACAAAAAAAAATGTTCATTGACGTTGCTCATGCATTTCAACATAAAAATGGAATGGCATCATTGAATACAGGTAGAAATGCACAAAATGAGTCAAGATGAATGCGCTCTCTGGGGCTGCACGTTCCCTCCACTTTGCCTGCCAGCTTGCTTTCTGAATTGGGCACTCATGGATAAAAAGCAGGTGATCTGAAAATATTGTGTGTGCCTTTTAAAAGTCAGTGTCATGTAGTGTCGTTCCTTTTGGCAAAATTTATGTTACATGGTATGAGACCGTGGGCTGAGCTAAATGTAACATGATGTATTAAAAGCCCCACAGCACGTTACGATATGTGTCAGAACAATGAATTGTTATATCAGATGTCTGTTCATCTGTAAACAGAATCGTCGGCAAGTCATTGCCAGAAGGATTATGTGCTCTCAATGTGTGTATCCTCCTGTCTAAGATGTGTGCCCTACAACACCTGCACCCTGTGACCTGTGGCCTGCTGAAAGGCATGCTCAGTTTATTTGTGTGGTGAGAACACAGCATATTACCAAAGCCAGAGTCGAAGGTGTTTTGGTTTCACCGGTATCTTTGCAGAGGAAAGAGACAAGGCCATGGAGTGCCTGTGGCATCTGTAGCAGTTAGAAATCCCTCGGTGTGTAAGTGATAGGAATGCCAAGGGTAGCACGGAGCCCTGTGAGGATGTTTTCCTCAAGTACAGCGACTACAGGGGGCTGGCTCCTGGCTTTGCTTCAACAAAGCAATGATAGCAGATGGGCATTCAGAACTTTCTCTTATGGGTGTTCTAAGCTCCAATTACTCCATTTATTGACATAAGAAAAGATGGGAAGAGGTTCTCTTTATCAAGAATTTCTAACAGCCAACTATATAGCTCTGACCACCCTGAATTGTGCATCTGAGCACCTTCAGCTGCAGATTAAGTTGACAAAAACAGATTGGACATGGAGGTAAGCAAGGAGGAACTCAATTGGTAACAGACGTTGAGTGAAGCAGTTATAAGTGCCTGCTACAGACACAAGTAACTATTGAAAAAAAATAAAACAAGGCGGGAAGGTTGCTCAGTGGTTAGATCATTTCTTGTGATAACTGGAGAAGTTCGGATCTCCAGAACCCATGTAAGAGCTGGATGGGTACAGCAGCCCACTTCAATCAGCTCTTAGTGATGTAGTGATGGGTGTCCTCAGAGCAAACAGGCTATCCAAAGTATCTAAAACAGAGAGCTCTGGGTTCAGCTGAGATACCTTGCCTCATGAGCTTAGTGGAGATCAGCTGAAGATGACTCGTGTCTTTTTGAAACCACCACAATTGTGTTGCACTCATCCACACCTACATACATGCAAACACACACACACACACACACACACACCACAAGAAGAAAAAAAAAAGCAAAAGGCATCGGATGAGGATAATAATGAATGCATATAAAAATCATTAATATCTACTATCTGATATCAACATCAGCACACAAATGAGAATTCTGGATGGAATGTAAAACAGATGTAAAAGATGAAATATAAACATAGACTAAATCATAGAATAACATCTTCGAGACCCAAGCTCCTAAGTAAAATTCATAAGTAAGACACAAGAGACAGAGACCATAAATGAGTTTTTTTACTACCAAAAAATAAATAAATAAAAGGAAATCAAAAATCAAAATCCTCCTCAACCAACACACTGTGAGTCAGGGAGCAAAAAAGCAAGGCAGAGTTGAGTTATTTCTAACTTCTGGATGTTAAGAATAGTCCTTCCAGGAACATTCCTGCCCTCTCACCACCTGGTAGGTTTGGGATGTATGTAGGCACACACACATGTTGAGTTGAGTGCAGATACGAGAGAAACCACAGCACCTGTATAGATATCTCTGGCTCTTGCTTTCTGTTTGTTGAGACTCTCTCCTGTATCTTCAGGTTCCAGGCTAGGTTAGCCTGAGGTATGGGGGATTCTCCTGTCCCCACCTTGTCTTAGGAGTGCTGAGATTATAAACGAATAGTGTCACAAACAGCTTCTATGTATGTATGCTTCAAGCTTTAGTAGTTAGTACTTCTACTTCCTGAGCCTGCTCCCCAGCCCTACTGTGGCCATCGTTGCTGAATATTTGGAGATGAATTTGTAAGTCACAGATGCTGCATATATTTGACTCCAGTAGACATTATCAAACAATTCCTCAAAGTAGTTTGTGAAAGGAGCGCTGGGTTGAATACACTATAGTTTGTATATCTAACAAAGGATGCGTGCCCATAATGGGGAAGAAACTCTGACATCAGTGAGCATAGATAGTTGAACAAAAGTGTGAATAACTAATTTTCAACAGAGGCTATCGAGACACTTAGGATACAGACTAGGCTGAGCAGAGCCTAGTCCACCATCCAGGAAATGCAACTTAGGAACCACAACAAAAGACCACCAGATTGACTAGATGAGGTGGGCAGAGAGTGGTAAGTGTCCGTGGACTCACAGAGCCATTAGAACTCCATCTTCATGCTAATAAGAATGCAATTGGCACACCATGAGTATATGAAGAGCTGCTGGCAGGGTCTATTAAAGCAGGCACAGATGGGTTAGTTTATGACGTACACACTCTTCTCCTAAGTGTCCAGAACAAAGTGCCTCCATCTTGTCATCACAATGGCTACAGTCATGGTTTGAGAGCACTATGCGTGATAGCTTGAAGTCAGAGGTGCCTCAAAAGCCCAGCAGTAGACTGGGTCGTGATGTAGTCATGCGCTGTAATTCTGCACACATGGCACTTAGATGTGTCACCCAGAATGTGGAGTGCAGAAAGCAGATGCACAGGCTACCTCCTGCATGTGGTGGTTTGAGTGACAATGGCCACCTAGGCTTAGATATTTGGAGGTTTTGGTCCCCAGTTGGTGGACTCTGTAGGGAGGGTTGAAGAGTGTGGGCTTGTTGGAAGAGATGGGTCACTGAGGTGTGGGATTCGAAGTTTTCAACAGCCCACTCTAGGCTCGGTCTCACTTTTTTTTTTCTTTTTGCCTGCTGCCTGTGGATCAGGTTGTAAGCTCACAGCTACCGTGTCAGCAACCCTGCCTGCTCGCTTGCTGCCATGCTTCCCACCATAATGGAAACGGACTTACCCAAACCGCGAGCAAGCCCTCAATTAAATGCTTTCGTTCGTAAGTTGCCTTGGCTTTGGTGCTTCTTGAGAGGAGCAAAACAGTAACAGTAACGGAGACGCTAAGTTTCCATAAAATTTAAAACCATGGAAACTCTCACAATAGTGGATTCTTGGGTGGGACGTGTTGAGAACCTTTGATAGATTCTGCAGCCACTGCCAATGCGATTGTTCTTGGCTACATTATTATGTTTATTTTCAAAAGGCACGTTAAGCCATACTCTTGCTTGTGTTCGTTTCTTTATGTGTTTTGTAGTTTTTAGTTTGTTAAAAAAGTCTTACTTTCTAAAAGATGATTAGCAGATCAGTTTTGCACCTCAACCATGGAACCAACTTTTTTCCTAGTCTTGAGGGGCACAAAGTCAAGACCTTCCCATCTGGGGTTGCAAGTCCCACTCCTCTTAAAGAAGAGAAAATATTGGTTTTTAGCAGTATGTGGAGCAGGCACAATATTCAAGACAATTTCGATATAGTTGGATACGTTTGTTGGCCTGTAAGTCTCAGAGCAGCGATTTCGACCTTGAACGCAGTTCCTTATTTTTGTTGCCACTTCGTAAACTGTAGTTTTGCTGCTGTCATGAACTGTAAAGTACATATCTGTGTTTTCAAGGCCAGCAACCACAATCCCTATTGTGGTGAAAAATAACATTGTGATTGATGATGTCTATTATTAATAATCTGTGGAATCACTGCTGTGTGGTGTGTGCTTCACATTAATTTCCTCAGCCCTTTAGAATCTGTCTCCACAGTGGCCTTGCATGACCCGTGGCCAGAACAGTGCCAGGTGTAGAACAGAACCATGTCGTTGCTTCTGGAGGGGAGGCTCGTATTTGGCTATGTGGAGTATTGAGGTTTAGGATCAGATTTAAACTGTGGAGTCAATAAACTGTGGAGTTCTCTGTTGAGACCCGGAGCCCTGCTCTTATGCCTACACTGAAGAAAGTCTTAGGAAAACTAGCAGGACATGACCGCATCTCAAGAAATAGTTAACATTACTTCTGCAATCATTTTGAGTCCTCTCTGACAGAAACGTGGCTGAAGAGCTTCAGGTGAACTTCATCCATGGATTCCTCAGGGGGGGAAAACACTGAGAAAATGAGAACCATTTAGTTTCTCCTCACTTCTGCCAAACACTATTAGCTATAACTGAGTCAACACGTCCATATTTATGGGTTGAGGGTTACACAAGGGCATAAATACCAGGAGGCAGGAATCCTTGTTAGTTCATCCTCAGGCTGTCTGTTGCAGCTTGTAGCCCCACCCCCACCATTCTGGTCAAAGACCAGCACCTCAGGACTGAGTAGACAAAGCTGTGTGGTATCATTAGATGATTTACCATGTCAGCCTGGTTATTGTCTTCACTGCCAGGAACTCTCTGATCAGTGGTGACATTCACGCATGAAATTTACAAGGTTTATGGATAATTCTGGCCTCTTCTGAACATTTCTCTCCTTCCACATCTCTTTCTTTGCCTGCCTGCCTACCTGCCTGCCTGTCTGTCTGTCTGTCTGTCTGCCTGACTACCTGCCTATGTGGTATATGCATACATATTTGTGCGAGTATTTATGGATATGCTATTCTGTGTAGGCACATATAGAAGCCAAAGTTTGATTCTGGGTTTCTCACTGAGCCCAGAGCTTGCTGTGCTGGCCTGGCTAGCTGGCCATCGGGTCTTAAGGGATCCTGTACGGTCCCTCCCTTTCCAGTGCTGGCGTTACAAGAACACCCTGCCATGCTTGGTTTTCACATGGGTTCCAGGGATCTGAGCTCAGGTCCTGATGCTCAGATAGCATCAGCTTGTCCTCTGAGCTGTCTCTGTCGCTGTCAGAGCAAGGCAGAGAGGAAGATGGGTGTGTGTGAGGAGGGCAAGGGTATTTCAGGTAGTCATTGCTGGAGTGAGAGGTCTCTGTAACATATGGTTAAATAGAATCCAAGAGGCTCTTCAGGGCAGCTTACTTTTTACTGAAGAAATGTATATTGCCAGGAATGATGGCACTTGCTTATAATTTCATCTACTCAGGAGGTTGAGGCAGGGGGATAGTGTATTCAAGAGCAGGTTGGGCAATGTAGCTATAACTTATCAAAAACATTGTGCCTACTATGTGCAAAGCATGGCTACGTGTTGAGATACAGTGGTGAATAAGTTAACCATGGTCTTTGTCAGGTGAAATGATCAAATTCTAACTCAGTCCGATCTCACTGAGGTTGATCACACCACTTACACACCTCAATGTTCATGGCCTCCTGTGAGCACACTGCCTAATGTAGGACCTCTTCCCCAGATGACTTATTCACCGAGCATTTTATATGTGCTCTAATAAGCACTCTCACTCAGTTAAGCTCCGTGAAAGCCTTATGAGGCTGGTGATAATACCATCTTCTACAGGTTAGAGGTAAAGACACCAGGCTAAGAGATGGTTAAGTAACTTGTTCAGTGTTGTGGTTAGTGAAAAGAAGAGTTAGGATTTGACCCAGGTTGGTCTCGATTCTTAACTAAGACGATGAGCTCAAGAGATTGGGACAAGGTAAATACTAACCGTCCTGGGGCCGGGGCTGGATACATGCAGGATCCGTAACAGTAGTCTTTTGGCTGCTAAATTAATTACACACATTAGTTAGTGGTTTCCAGTTAAGACATAGACAAGAATTAAAACAAAAAAATAAGTGGCAAAGACAGATCTAAACTTGGGAATTGGGGAGAAAGAGTAGGGGTGTGTGTGTGTGTGTGTGTGTGCGCGCGCGCGCGTGCGCGCTTTTGTGTAAAAGAAATTCCTGCCAATTAGCACAAAACTGAGTTTGGAATGTCTGAAAATCCAGGCAAAAAGGAAAATGTAGTGAGTCAAGTGATTTTTATCTGTGGTGGCTAAAAGGGCCTGGGCAGGAGCAAAGGCTTCAGCGCACCATTTCTGGTATGTGGTTTGCAGTTTCTATTACCGTCACAGAATTTTGCGTTTGGGACTCTGCTGCCGCATGCTTGTCCCCTCCTCTGTATTTCACAGCTCTGCTGTGTCACTTGGGATTGTAGCTCAGTGTGCCCGCCAGCTAGAGAAATGTATTTATTGATTTTAGCACCTGCTGTGTACATCACACAGATGGAGGTCTAAGAGAAATGTTTATGAAAGACAAGATTCTTGCCTCTAAACATGCTTACACTGCAGCTAAAGGGGTGGACACATGCCTTGTAAAGAACTCAAACCCAATTGTTTTCAAACAGTTATGCACATCATACAAATGACCGCTGTATCCCCAGAGGACTGCACAGGCAGGGGTCATCACTGAAAGTCTTTCTATGGAAGTTAGGTTTTAATACTGGCTTTACACCTGGGGCTCTGTACTGACAGGGCTGAAGGATGTTCCAGAGCCAGCCAGGAAGATGGGAAGTGAGGTCAGGAAAGGTAAAGACCATAAGTGAAGGACTGAACCAAAAAATGAGGACACAAGGGAGACCGTGCCTCAATTTCTTGGAGGTTGTAAGGGTGCTTCAACAGGAGAGACTCTAGAGCACAGAGCAGGGTGCCTTGTTTAATGCAGTTGTATCTTAGAAAATATAGTGGAGTCAATAGTTGTCCAGTGTCTGCTGTGTTTAGGCACTGTGCTGGATGCTTCCCTCTACATGCAATTACCTGTCAAGTAACGTGGGCATTGTTTCCTATGAGTTTTCAGGGAGGTTGGGTACTGAGGTCCTGTGTCCACTAAAGGGTAGAATTCCACATGCAAGACAGGTTGCTTGACTTATACACCCACACCTTTAAAAAAAAAAAGTTAAACATTTAAGATATACTAGTGGTTGTGATTATTTGGTGTGCCATACAAAAATGATCTTCTCAAATGACTAAGTTCATTAAGCATGCCTCAAGGAAAAGGAGACTAGCAGATAAATAGCAGGGAGAAAATAGATGACTCATTGACCCAGGTTCTTACAATATTGCACAAAGGACTGGAGAAGTCCCACCCGAGAGTTTCCCCGTGGAGATTCCTAGTGTGTTCTTTCTGTGGATGGGATTCTGCCACTTTGTTGCATTTTTTTTAACAGCATAGGACAAAAAATAGTAACTTCTGTCCCAAATGTTTAGCCTGCTAGCTGCTTTCAAAGTGCAACTTTAGAAACAAACAAACAAACAAACAAAAAACCCAAACGTTTATTTCATATGCTTCTGTGTATGTTTGCAAGCCACAGTGTGCTTGTGGAGGTCAATGGTCAACTTGCAAGAGTGGGTTCTTACAGTCCACCACTGTGAGTCCTGCAGATTGAGCTGAGACTACCAGGCTTAGAGGAAAGGGCTGTTCCCTTCTAGTGGAATGGTGTACTGTTTTCTCCCTGCCACAGGGCTAGGGGGCCAGCATGTCTCAGGACAGGGACTCTTGCTGGACACTTAAAACAAACTTGCTAAAATGTAGGATAAGAGGAACCTCCTTACCCCCAGAGTCCTCTCTCCATAAACTCAAAGATCACATGACAATCTCCACAAGTAACATTCTACAAATATCATTTTTGGGGGGGGGGGTTTGGAAGGGGGGGCATTGACTGGGCTGTAAAAAAATCAAATTAAATTAAACTTTAAAAAGACTTCTTTGGACTGCCTGCATGATGGTCTTTTATTTCTTCAAACACAGACATCTTTCTCCATTTGACAATAGACAGTGAAAACCAAAGTTATTCCTGATAACAGTTTCTAGGTCATACTATCCATTAATCCGCTAATCCTGTCCACTTTCTTAGGAACAGAGTGTTTCTTGACTCAGGCTGTGGAGACTGAAAATAAAGTGCAGCTTGTGTACAAAACCTGTCCAAGCACAAGGGAGAAACAGCTGACAAGGGAGCTTGGGAGATTGTAGCTCTAGGTACCAGCAGCAAAAAGACTCCAAGTTAGACTTAGGAGAGGCGGAGTCGGGCTCGCCAGTTGCGCATGCGCATATTCCCTGCACCACGCCCACTTCACCGCCCCTTCTGCGCCGGCGCATCACTCAGTCCCGCCTCTCCTTCCTGCGGCGCCTTAGGGACCATGGCCGATCCTCGCGTGAGGCAGATCAAGATCAAGACCGGAGTGGTGAAGCGGTAAGAAACGGCCGGCCGGCTCCGCGGCTTGCGCCTGCTGTTGTCTCCTCACCGCCGGGGAAGCCGGGCGGAGCGTAGGCCCGGTGCGGGCGCGGCTTCCAGGCCTCGACGGGCGGGATGTGAGGGGCCGCACACGCCTGGACTGGCGATGGCAGGGATCAACCCTCGGTCTTGGCCCTGGCACGACCGCCCTCCGTTCGGGGCTCCGGGCGATCTCGGGGCTGGCCCGGCCGCCCTCCTTGTGGGACTCGGAGCAGTCCTCCGTGCCCGCGGGCCGGGAGGAGGAGGGCGACCTGCGTTTAGAGGGCCTCGGCCTGTGCTCGCTGAACTTTGCAGTGTGGAGGCGGAGCCCACCCTGGCCTGGCCTCAGGTGTACTGGATAGAGCTCAAGTTTAAGAGACGCTGAGATCACGGGCCTCACTCAGTAGAAGACACAGTGGCGGGGCCCTGTCCTCTGACATGGCTCACTTCCAGACTTTGGGAACTGGGGCGTGAACTTGAGCACCTCTGCAAACTTCTTCCCCGAAGCTCGTCCCAGAGATGTGGGATGCTGCCTCCCATGAATAGGCCAGGCCAGTCTTGTGATTTGCCTTGATTCGATCCCCGACTTCTAGTACTTAGTTCAGTGCTCATCTAGTACTAGTTTTGCTCAGACTAAAGATGATCAAACTGAAGCATTCCAAGGGAAAAGATGCTCAGCCTCCTTACGGAGCAGGTCATTGTGCTGTGGGACTAGCTTTTTCATCTTGGCCCATCTCTCCTCCGTTTATTGATATTTCATCGGAGGGAGGTCAACCCATAGAGGTGAATTACTTTTTGAGATACCGCTCTTGAGTTTTAGTACTTGAACGGTACTTTGGAAGCTTTTATTACAAAGGCAGCTAGGAGATGGCAGTGGGAGGGAAATGGACAGTAGGTTCTGAATTGTGTCTGACTTCAAATCTTGTTTCTGCCGTCCATTTTATGTATTCTGGAATATATCAGCGTTGCACTGTGCCTTTTTCATTGCATTTAAAAGATAGAATCTATATTCTCCCTGCATTCAGTTGTTTGTTACAGTGTGTGTCAAGTAAATACGTTATACTCTAAACATTTTTTTCAGGAACACATTGAATGCATTTTTCAGAATGGCTGAAGTCACACTTTTAGGTGAGCAGAGCAAGCAAAAGAAACAAGGTTCCTGTTTATAGCTGGGATGCTGTGCTAGAGCATTAAAATTTGTGATAACAGGAGGGGAGTATGAGATCTATGACACAAAATATGAATAAACTACACTGTCTCTCAGCCCACAGTCCTGTTATCTTTTGCCAGACTTTCTTTGGCTTTAGCATTAGTCTGTTTTGCAGAAAAGAAAAGGAGACATCATGAGAAATGATTTCTAATGTTTTCTCATTAATAATAATGTCCTTGATATTTATCACCCTCATGGTCTATATACTATTGTGTAAATTTATTTAGTTCAAGTAGCTATAGCCTAACAATACATATGCTAGAGAAATCATTTAAGTAATTAAGATCTAACTTGGGAGACATTCACAAATTCTCAGATGCCTGCATAAACCACATGGAAGTGGAGTTTTGTTTGCAGACTAATAGGACATTATCAAAGTTTACTTTTGGTATTCATATTTCAATAAGGTAATAATTTGTATGAAACTCATAAGTCTGAAATTAATGAATGTGCAGCATACGTTTTCTTCTTGGCCCTTCTGTTGGTGTTTAAGTATAGCATTTCTTCTTCCATACTGTAAGACAGGGACATACACTTTTAAACTTAACATTTATATTGTACTTGTTGATTGCTTGCACTTTATCTGGCTGTATAATGTCTACATCCACAAATAGTACTTCGCTATTTTTTCCTGAAAACTTATTTTACTATGATTCTATCTCATGTGCTAATAGACTGAGGCAGAATTCTACATTTTCTGTCATCCAAAGGAGAGCATAAATGAGGCCAACATGAACTGTTGGGGAAGAAAGATCACGGGCCTTCTGTGTATATTTACATTTTTAGAGTGAAAAGAGCTCACAGGGTATGATGTTTTTTCCTTCTCCAAATTTAGTTTCAAAGACATCTTAGTTTCTTGGTTCAGGAATGCTCTTTTATGAAAGGGATTCTGCTCATTGGGTTTGTTGTATTTTTTAAAAATTGTACTTATTTATTTACTCTGAATGGGGGGTGTGCTTACAGCACAGCAGAGGTATGGAAGTCAGGACAGTTCTCAGGAGTTCACTCTACTATGTAGGACCAGGATATCAAACTTAGGTTGACAGACTAGGCCGCAGGTGCCTCTATTTGCTGAGACATCCTTATTGGACCTGGGCATTAGGCTTTTTTTTTTTTTTTTAAGACTTCAAGGCCAACTTCTATTCGCAACAATTTTTTATTTTCTGTAATTACACTTCTCTTCAGAAGTCACAAGCTTTATTTGGAGGAAATGGTTTGAAGTCATCATTATAACCCCAGGTCATTTTGTTTTTCCTCAAAGTTGAGAGCCACTGAAATTTATAACCATATGTTTTGATCCTGGAGTTCATTGGATACGTTAGACTGTGAAGTTACTCAGCTACAGCAGTTGCGATTCAGAAGTCTCCAGTTGTGGAATTAGGATGGATTCTGAACAGAGTTAGAGAGCTGTGTGTCTGTAGAAAGGTAGTTAAATAGATGGTGGTTGGCCTAAGGGAGATGACTCATTGATAGAAGATGGGCATCTGCTTGTTCTGGTAGAATGGTGAAGGCTGTCTGACTCTAAAGTGAGATTACCCAGCCTGTATTTTAAATGGAAGTAAAAGTAAGTTTCAGGGGAAGTACCTTAGATGGTGTCTTAATTACTATTCTGTTGCTGTGAATAGATACTGTGACCAAGGCAACTTTGAAAAGGAAGCTTTTAATTGGGGCTTTGTTTACCATTTCAAGGGGTGAGTCCTTGACCATCACGGTGGGAGCAAGGCAGTAGGTAGACAGGATGGCGGGAGAGTGGTAGCTGAGAGCTTACATCTGAACGTTCAGGTTAGAGACCACGCGCACCGGAGACTGGGCCTGCGGTGGGCTTTGGACACCTGAGAGCTTGCCCTCATTGTCATACCCTCATACAAGACCCAAAACAGCTCCACCAAGCATCTACATATGTGTGCCTATGGGGTAGATTTCATCAGACCACAGGGGAAAATAAGCAGTCGCTCCACAGTCCAAGAAATGCTCTACACCTAAAGAAATGTTCCCTTATACACTAACAGCCAGAGGAGGGAATGCATCACCAGGAATGGGGAAGAGTCCACTTATGGACTGCTGGACAGCAGTGAGGCTGGTCTGGGCGGAGCCTCTGAGATAGAAATCTCAGGATTTCTTTTTCTGTTTAGGGTTAATTCATGCTCTGCATAGACTTGTGCATTAGATATGAGTAGTCATATGACATTTCTTTGAGTGATCAACTTTGCTAACATGTGACCCAGTACAGACTATTTCTAACTGGACAATCTGAAATTCAAAATATTTAGAAATCCTAAACTTTTTGAATGCTGATATGATATTCAACAGGTTCAGATTTTGGGGCACTTCCATTTCTGGAGTTATGAGTGTTCATTGGTAGGGTTTATATAAACATTGCAAAATCTGAAAATCTTTGGTTTAAAACGTGTTTGGTCCCAAGCATTAAGTGGCACTTGAACAGCAGTGGCTGTTAGCAGATTTGGTCTGCGTATTAGTGACTTTGTGATGCTGTGACAGTTACAGTTGATATCATTAGTTACTTAGTGGTGCTGTGTAAACACCACTACCCAAACCAGCTTGAGCAGGACAGGGTTATTTCATCTTCCAGGTAGCAGTCCCTCGCAGTGGGAAGCCAAGAGGCAGGGGAAGCAGAGGCCGTGGCCGAGTACTGCTCCCTGGTTTGCTTGTTCTGTCTGCTTTCATATACAGCTCAGGGCCACTGTCCAGAGGTGGCACTGTCCTGGGCTTGGTGTTCTCATGATTAACCATGAAAGTGCTTGCAGGTCAGTCTGATGGAGGCAGTTTCTTAACTGACTTTCCCTCTTCCTGGCTGACTCTAGTGTGTCAAGTTGATAAAAACTAGTTGGTATAGGCTGGCTGGCTCTTTATAAAAGATTTAGACTGTTTTATTTTATTTTGCAGATTATGAGATTTATAGGTATCTGTGACGTGTCAACCTCCAAAGGAATGACCAAATAATATTCCCAGTTTTTGTCTCAGTGCAGACCTGTGAAATTACTATCTGGTGTCTGTCCATTGATACATAGGTGCCATCTATTCTCCTAATTTTCTTGGATAGGAGTTTCCCAGATGTGGAACATTCTCTGTTAAAACTTGCAACATCTCAGATAAACTAGGTTGATTGGTCATTTTCTCTGTCTCTGGCTCCCATATCTCTACTTTGTATATGTTGTAGTTTATGTGGAGGCTGTTAGTGGCACACTTCTATACTACCAATCTCTATACATTGGGCCTTGCTTAATTTAAAGTGGATGACATAAATACAAATCCTTGCCATAGTAGCTTTTTTCCACATTAATTATTTAGAAAATATTCTCACTAAAGTAGAGGAAAATTTGGACTTCTTTTATTGACTCTGTGTCAATATGTGGTATTTTACCAACTTTTGTCTACTCTACATTTCCAAGTAGGATTTGTGTTTATAAATAAGCTTGTTATTAGATATGTTATCAATTCAAGAGATCCTACAAGAAAAATGTTTTAATCCATTTAATAAAAAAGGTGATTTACAACTTTAAAACCGACTTTCAGGAAAGCCTGATGAGCTAGGCCTCTGTTAGGTGAACTAATTGATTAAAAATACTTTCTTAAATATATCTTTTTATAACCATTTTAGATTGGTAATAGCTTAAAATGCAGTGTGAACAAAGAATGTTATGGTAGAAATCTCACTGACGTCGCCCCATAGTTTTCCTCTGATTAAATGAAAGTGACACTGGTGGGTTAGAAGGAGACGAGGACAATTGTGTTGCTTCAGCTTCAACAGTCTCTCAACGCTCTTGGTTAAATGTAGCTGACACACCATAATTACAGATCTACAGGCCTGATTATAGAACTTTACATCAAGACCCTGTGGGGACATTATATTGATTTTTTTCCTTAATAAAGCTTTGTTCCCAAACTGTGCCATCTTCCAGAGTTTGTATATACCTACATTCTTGGTTGTCTATAAACATATACACGTTATATATTTACATAGCAGTAACTGGAATCAAATGTAAATATAATATTTAGTTTAATATATAATATAGTGGCATACAAGTGAAAACTATATATAAATAGACAAAAAGGTTTCCTTCCTAAGCTCTGGCTTCTGGTACAGTTCTCGTAGTTAAAGCAATGAGGTATGGTGGGACCTGTGAGGGAAGGTTAAAGAGCTTTGTAAACAACTCCCGTACACCTTGCTAGCTTTGTCATTCCCTTTTTGTTCTCTTGTACCAAAGTCAGTCAGCCAGAATGGTTGTGTCTTACTTTAAAATTTACCTTTGAACTTTAGCCTCATTTAGAAGTTTCTATGCTTGTGGTGGTGTCATTCTGTTGACTGCTCAGGTGGTAATTCTCTGGTTCCAAACCCCAGCAAAACTCTTGATTTTTGTTTGTTTGTTTTTTTTTTTAAAGTAGAATAAGCACCTTGTTTCCATATCATTAGTTTCCAAAATCCACTGTGGTTAACAATTGCAAAAAAAAAAAAAAAAAAAAACTATACTTTTTAAATTTTCAATTTATTCTTGTGTCTACACATGTATTTGTGTATGATGGGAAAGGAGTGCACATGTGGAGCCAGGACAACTTTATGAAGTCATTTTGTTCCTTCCACTTATATGAGGGTTCCAGGAATCTAACTCAGGTCACCAAGCTTACTTGGCAAGCACATTTACTCTCTCTATCATCTTGCCCTAGTCCTGTAGTTTTAATGTTAAAAATATAATTTAATGGGATAGATTCTCCTCAGTGTTTTGTTTTTAACTGAGTTCTCTGGTTGTTGAGAGACCTGTGCCAAAGAAGTATTTTATGGCTCTCTTAATGCGCACCTATGTGTTCATGTTCAAACCTGGTTCATTACAAACTTTTGTAAAGGATAATAAAGCAGGTAGACATTAGTGCAACAGTGAGTGTTCTCAGTCTCTAAATAATCCTGCTGTACTTTAGTGAAAAGTCATTCTCTGAAATAACCACACTGTACTGTACTCTATAAAACCTTTGAAGCCCATAAGTCCACTGAAGTGCATTTAAACTTAATACAGTAGTATAATTTTGATATCTAATGTTAAATTCTAAGTGTTCTGCATTACATTAAAATATATAAAGAATTTTATAAGGCTGAGAAGTTCTAATCTTTACAGTAGTCAAAGAGATAGTGTTTATGGCTTTCATAAAATAGGTATGTTATTTGCCAGCTTGGTTAAGAACTGGTAGAAACTAGAAAAAGTTCACATGACAGGGTTCCAGCTCAACAGTCTGGAACTATTTACTTTATAACTAAAAGTAGGAGACTTAGAAATGGAGAATAAGAGAGAAACAGTGACCGTAACTAAAACCTTCCATATGTGTTTTTCAAGATGGCATGATATAAAACATATCATATCAGAGATTGACTTAAAAACTAGTAACTTTAAACCTTGTTTTAATGTTATAAAGGCTAATCTGTTGTCTTAGGGTTTTACTGCTATGAACAGACACCATGACCAAGGCAAGTTGTGTAAAGGACATTTAACTGGGGCTGGCTTACAGGTTTAGAAGTTCAGTCCATTATCATCAAGGTGGGAGCATGGCAGCATCCAGGCAGGTATGGCACAGGAGGATCTGAGAGTTCTACATCTTCATCTCAACGCCTGTAGGAGAAGACTGGCTTCCAGGCAGCTAGGATGAGTCTTAAAGGCCACACCACAATGACACACCTATTCCAAGAGGGCCACATCTCCTAATAGTGCCATTCCCTGGGCCAAGCATGTGCAAGATGTCACATCTGTTATAGAAATAGGCTCACCCTGCCAGGTTTTAAAAAGAAATAGAGGTTAGAGATTGTCCACTTGATAAAGTTCCTTTTACGTTAGCCAGAGGACTTGTGCTTAGACTCCAGCATCAGTGGGAAAAGCAGGCATAGCTACACATGTCTATAATCCTAGTGCTGGGGTGTGGGGACAGGAGGGTCTCTGAGGCTTGCTAGCCAGCCAGTATTCTGAAAACAGTGAACTGTAAATTCAGTGAGAGATGCTGTCTCAAAAAGATACGGTTGAGAGGGCTAGAAGACCTAACATCAACATCTGACCTCCACACACATGCACCCACACATGCACATTCATGCACATTTATGCACACATGCATGTTTAAGCAAAAAAAATGTACACATGCACATTTATGTTTTAATTTTTTGTCACATATACATACCTATTATGGAACACAGTTACATATATTATAACTTATGTGTCTATCACTTCAAACATTTAGGGAGCTTTCAAAATCTGATTTTAAATATGCCATTAAATATTATCATAGGTTGTTACTTGTAAAGTTTTAAGTGATATACATGAACATTGCCACACTGATTGTGTACCAGGTTTCAATACATGTATATATTGCATAATGTTCAAGTCAGGGTTCGTCATCCTCTCTGAGTCCTCTGAGATGTACAGTGTATCACTGCCATCTGTAGACATTCTCCTGAGCAATAGCACACAACAGGGCTGCTGCTCCTGCTTGTGTCCTGTGGTTAGTGCCCATTGCCACAGATTATTACTGCTGTATGTTATGTAAAGCAGAGGAGTGAGTGGTAGGATTGGGGCTGGAGAGATGGCAGTGCCATAGTGAAAGACCCGTCTCTGTACAGAGAATTTCGGTTCCATTCCTTAGAGTGCTGCTCATAAGGCCGGGCCAGAGATTTTCAGAGTGTTCTGACGATTCCTTGGAGTCCCTAAGCCTTTCCTGTAAAGTAGAGGTTATGTGTATAAAAATGCTAGGACATAGTTTGCCTTTTTAAAATTCACATCCAAGTGGGAATGGGTGGGGAGGGCACGTGTTGTTTTCTGCAGACACCATCTGCCTTAGACACTGCCCACCACCTAGGCTCGTTTGGCCATGCTGGCTGCCTGTCAGCACCTGAGACCTCCCAGCATTATTTCACTTGGGTCCTGGGGAGTTAAATTCAGGTTCTTAAGCAAGCACTTTAACTACAGAGCTAGTTCTGCAGCCTTCTTTTTCATGTTCATTTGCTCATGAGTGTACCATGAGTTTTTCCAGAGGCTATGCAATATTACAATGGATAGAATGTAGAAATAGGTATGAAAATCCAGTTACTTCTGTTAATTTAGACAAACAGGCAAAAATGTAAAATGCTATCAATTTCACTATTTGTTTTTGAAGAAATAGAATTGCTTTTTATAAAATTGGTTATTTTAACATAATAGGATTTTATTTACTTATGAGTAGTGTAGGTATGTGTAGTGTATGATTTTGTGTACATGTAAGTGTATTAGCAGGATGTCAGGTATCTGCTGTGTCATTCTATTTTATTCCTTTGAAAGAGGGTTTCACTTGACCCCTCAGCTCACTGGGTTTTGGCCAGGGTGGCTGGCCAGTAGGCCTCAGTGACCTTCTGTCTTTCTCCCTTCCCCACCTGGCACTGGAATCTAGGTGCGTGCTGTGTGGCTATTGGGCATGGAACCTCAGGTCCTCATGCTTCTGCAGAGAGCGTTCTTACCCACTGCGCCTTCTAACCAGTCGGTGGGGGGGGGGGTAAGTGAATTAAATGCAATTTTTCCTAATTTTAAAAATGAATGCCTATGTCTTTTGTTGTATGTTGGAGCGTCTCTGTGGTATATGCTCGGAAATGGAAAAACTGGGTCTTCAGGTAGTACTATGTCCAATTTTCTGAGGAATCGCCAGACTGATTTCCAGAGTGGTTGTACCAGTTTACAACCCCACCAGCAGTGGAGAAGTGTTCCTCTTTCTCCACATCCTCGCCAACATCTGCTGTCATCTGAGTTTTTGATCATGGCCATTCTGACTGGTGTGAGGTGGAATCTCAGGGTTGTTTTGATTTGCATTTCCCTGATGGCTAAGGATGTCGATCACTTCTTTAGATGCTTCTCAGCCATTCGATATTCCTCAATTGAGAACATTTTGTTTAGCTCTGTACCCCATTTTTAAATAGGATTGTTTGATTCTCTGGTGTCTAACTTCTTGAGTTCTTTGTATACCTTGAATATTAGGCCTCTATCTGATGTGGGGTTGGTAAAGATCTTTTCCCAATCTGTTGGCTGCCGTTTTGTTTTCTTGACAATGTCCTTAGCCTTACAGAAGCTTTGCAATCTCATTAAGTCCCATTTGTCAATATTTGACCTTAGAGGACGAGCCATTGGTATTCTGTTCAGGATATTTTCTCTTGTGATTATATGTTCTAAGGTTTTCTCTACTTTCTCTTCTAATAGTTTCAGTGTACCTGCTTTAATGTGGAGGTCTTTGATCCACTTGCACTTGAGCTTTGTACAAGGAGATAAGAAAGTGTCTATTTTAATTCTTCTGCATGCTGAGCGCCAGTTGGACCAACACCATTTGTTGCAGCCCTATTTATAATAGCCAGAAGCTGGAAAGAACCCAGATGTCCTTCAGTAGATGAATGGATACAAAAATTGTGGTATATTTACACAATGGAGTACTACTCAGCTATCAGAAAAAATGACTTTATGAAATTCTTAAGAAAATGGATGCATCTAGAGAATATCATCCTGAGTGAGATAACCCAGTCACAAAAGAACAGACATAATATGCAGTCACTGATAATTGGATACTAACCCCAGAAAGCTCTGAACACCCCAGAAACAACTCACAGACTATATGAAGTTTAAGAAAAACAAAGGCCAAAAAAAAAAAAAAAAAAAGAAAAAGAAAAATTATTATGCTTAATCTTTACACACCAAGAAAACTTTGACTGTTTCCAGATTACATCTTGTTTTACATGTACTTTATGCTCATTGTAACTAGTAAGATTTTAATGCATACTATCAAACCTTTAAAAAAATCAAGTACTGACAAATGTATTTATATGCTTTTATGCAAAAATGCTTTTAAAATCTGTACATTTATCTGTTTTTTAAAATAAAGTTGTTCAATTACAAAGAATGCCAAGATATTTCTTTTGTTTTCTGTTTCAATTTCTGATACACTCATTACTAACAGATTTATTTAAACCACACCTCTGTGTGGTCCTCAGTAACTTTTTTAGTATAAAAGTACTTTGAAATTTAAGAGTTTCAGAACCATTGCACTAACTCAGTGAGTGCCTGAGGTCAGTATCCCCTGGAGATCAGCCCTTGTGATTCTAATCAGAGAGCCTTAGGCAGATGCTGAGGTTTAGGTTTTACAAGTTCATGTGTTCCTCTAAAAAAAGCATTGTAGAGTTTTGTGAATTCTCATTGCTCAAGACAGTTCATGTTTACAGTATCATTAGCATACTTTCTAGTATTAAGTATTTCAGTCTTCTTGAATGGTTGTATGTAGTGTGAATATAAAGCCAAGATACATGTAACATCAACTAACATGCTTATTCATGCTTATTGGAGACTTTTAACATTTCTTTAGTGTGTGTGTTTGAGAGCACACATGCCACAGTGCACAGTGAAAGTCAGGAGACAGCTGTCAAAAGTCAGGTCTCTCCTTCCAGTCTGTAGGTTCCAGGACCAGACTTAGGTCAGCTGGCTTGGCAGTGAGTTCCCTCACCCACTGAGCCATCTCATGGGTCTGAAACAGAATTTAATTTGAAATCTGAGAAATATGAAAAACAAAGTTTCAAATTGTTTTTTGTTGTTGTTAATTTGAACTGTATTATTTAACAATATTAATAACAGGAGCCCACTGAACAGAGGTAATGATAACTAATTTCGTGCTGCTCCCCCATATGAAATAACCATTTTTAGTCCTGGGCTTATTGTTTTGCTTTTTGTTGCTCTGACTATCATTTGTATCTTGCTAAAATAGTAAGTTCTTGTTCTGGTTTTGTTGTTGTTGTTGTTGTTTGTTTGTTTGTTTTTTTAATCTTGGTAAATAGGGCATCTTTAGGGACTTTTCACTGTTAGTAGATAAAGGTGTGTTTTTGCAGATGGATACAGTATACTTGCTGTGGTGGTTGTGTACTGTTCCATTGTGTGGTACTACAGCTAATCCATTTTTGTGCAGGTGAGTATTTGGTCTGTATTACTAACAGTCTTTCTGTGTTCCTCTCAGTCCTGTCTCAAGATGAGTGTTCTGAGTGTAGACCTAGGAGTAGGACTGTTTGCTCCTAGAGTATTGAATTCTCAATTCCATAGAAATGCTATCTTGGGCTGGAGAGATGGCCCAGTGGTTAAGAGCACTGACTGCTCTTCCAGAGGTCCTGAGTTCAGTTCCCAACAACCACATGGTGGCTCACAACCATCTGTAATGGGATCTGATTCCCTCTTCTGGTGTGTCTGAAGACAGCGACAGTGTACTCGTATAAAGAAAATTAAGTACCTCTTTAAAGACTGCTACAGTGTACTAATATATGTAAAATAAATAAATACATCTTTTTTTAAAATGCTGCCTTGGCTTGGGCCACAGAAGGGTGGTTTAAAAGAACAGAAATTATTCCTCACAGTTCTGGAGGTAAGAATTGGGAATCTTGCACACAGTATGGTTGGGTTCTAGACCCGCCTTAATTATTGGCTACTTGTTGTATGTTCACATGATGGGAAAGGGTCTCCAGGGTTCCATATTATCTCTTGTAGGACACTAATATTATTCATAAAGTCTTCCTGCTTTTGCTACCAAGTAGCTGAGACTACAGGTATGTACCACTATCTTTACTTAATTTTAATTTTAGATTTATTTATTTTAGTTTGTGTATGAATGTTTTGCCTGCATGTATATATGTGTGTCATATACATGCTTGGTGCTCATGGAGGTCAGAAGAGGGTGTCAGATCTCCTGGAACCATAGTTACAGATGGTTGTGAGCCTCTGTGTGTATTTTGGGAACTGAACTTTGGTCCTCTGAAGAGCAGACAGTGTTCTCAGCTCCTGGGCCAGCTTCTTTATCTAGTTCAGTGCTCTGTGATTGGGAGAGTGACAAAGAAGAAAATGAGCTGGAAGGACATAACCTTGGGATCCCAACCTTCTACTCCTAATAGTCTAAAGACCTCTCCTCTGTTTGGCCCTTGGTATTTTAGCTTCTAGAAAGATTATAATGATTTAGGAGGCTTTCCTTGGTTAGAATTCAGAGTTTTTCCTCATTATAATAGTCAGATAAGGTATATATGTTATTCTATGGATGGTCTTTCACTAGTTCCCTCCTTTCAACCTTTTGTTTGTTTTGTTTTTGTGTGTGAGAGACAGTCTTAACTAGTAGCAGCTCAGTTGAGTCTTAAACTCCTGGGTGCTGGGCTTAAGCTAAACCTTGTGCTGGAGAACTCTGGAGCCACACTGTATGACTTACATCGAGTTTCTCTCTTTCCTGTCTTACTCCAGTGTGACTGGCAGCAGTTAATGTCTTTTACTGTTCTTGCCCTGGAGAGCTTCTTGCATCTGTTTGCTTCCTTTTGTTACTGCTATTCTACGTAACCTAGATTCTTGTCTAGATAGTGATGTCAGGTTTAAAGTCATCAGAAATTTGACTATTGCTTATAAATTTGATTATTGCTTATACTTGGCTAGATTCTCTGAGCCACCATACTTTTGTATATTAGTTTCTGTTAGCACAAGGTTCAGTGAAGTACAGATTCCCAGAGACTTAACACATAAAAAAAAAGTTGTTATAAGTATCCCAAGTTGAATGAATACCTTCTAACATCTTAAGTTCCTAAGAGCAGAATTAGTGTCTCAGTCTTATTTTCTCTTTAACATATCTTAAAATACCTGGCCAAAATCCCAAAGGTATAAAAAGACATCACTGAGATCCACCCTCCCCCAATAGTTGTCTAGCTTCCCCCACTGGTGCCAGCATAAATTACAGTCTCCACTAACCCCACTCACGTGTGTGTGTGTGTGTGTGTGTGTGTGTGTGTGTGTGTGTGTGTGTATGTGTAAAAGAGAGAGAGAGAGAGAGAGAGAGAGAGAGAGATACTCTACACATGCAGAAGTGCTTATACTTGTATTATTGTTGATGTATACCAATGTTTATATGTTGCTTTAGTGTGTGTGTGTATGTGTGCATGTGCTTTACATTTTTACATTTAGAGCATGAAGAGTAGCCTTACTCTCTTCTACGGCTACCAGATACTATGTGGGTATATTTTGTTTTTAAATTTTAATAGACTTAAAAAATATATTATTTCTAGTATTTTGCTCTTGGAAAGTTTTATAGTGAATATCTTTGTATGTAGTTAAGTATATGTGTAGAATAAGTTCATACAGGTGAAATTGCTGGTTCAAAAGTGTGTGTATTTTAAGTATTGGGATAAATTGAAATGGGAAGAGTATAGCAATTTGTAATTCTTCTAAGGACTTAATATAGGACTTTGCTACCATAACTTAATGGACTTGTTGTCTATAAAGAATGAAACTATGAAACAGTATAAAATGCCCAAGTATGTGCAGCTTTTTGTTTGTATGTTTATTTTTTGAGAAGTACGTTCTATATGGCTGAAAAATGTCAGAACCACTTAGGCCTGTAAATATACTCAGTTATTTAAATTAATTTCATTTCTGAATAATTTCACAGGAGGAGAAAGTCTTCTCCTTTTAGAAGTAGATTGTTGAGCTAATGGAAGAGCCACTGAGAAAGTCTTCTATAGTCTCTCTTTCTCAGTGACTTTGCTCAGGATTCCCCAGTTAACTACACAGACAGAGCGAGAGCGAGGGTTGGGGACATTTTTCTCTGAGTCTTAGATTTTACTCAAAATCCAGGCCTTAAAGCTTGTGACTTCAGCAGACTTCCGCCATAACTTATTTTTCTGTTTTATTGTGTTGTGTCTTTGTGGTGATGGGGATCAAATGCAGGGGTTTTAAAAAGCATGCTAGTCAGTAGTTATGAACTATATTCCTAGCCTTGAACTTCAGTTTTAAATCAGTGAATTGTGATATCCAAAGATATTTGTTATATTTGAAAATAAGTAAATCATTAGACATTAGTGATTGTACTTGGGAGAATTTGCACCATTGCTTTAGTTACTACAAGATTCATTTTCTTTTTTCCCTTTGAGAAAAATTTGGAGAGTACTTTGATATTATTAAACATTATAGAATAAGCCAAGCATAGTGGTGGCCTGTAATACCAACTTTCTGACCAAAAAAAAAAGACACCTGAGCCCAGGAGTTCAAAAGCAGCCTGGGAAACCGTGAGAACTCATTTCAAAAAATAAGTAACAACAAAAATCATGAAAACAATTTAGACATCAGGTATGTTGAATAATTTAAATTACTTTACTTCTGAATATATTCCAGAAAGAGAGAACACTATGAAGTACAACATAAAATGCAGAGATCTATTATCTAACAAATACTCAAAGCTAAACTTTATGAGTTCATGTTTCGGACATGATTGTCCAAGTATCTCTCTGGCCAAATAGAATAAGGAGCAGCAGACAAAACTCTAAAAGACCAACAGCACCTTGCTAGCACATTGCTAATAAGGACTAATAGGTACTAAAACTGATGAAAGTGATTCAGACAACAGCACATTAACCCCCCACTGTGCCTTGTTTTAAGCTGTTAATAGGCATTAGCCTTTTAGAGAATGACTAGCACTTTCATATTCATTTCCTGAGCCTTTGGAACCAGAGTGAACTGAGAGCCGCTTGCTGTGTCTGGTTCTTCCAGAACACTTGGAAGACTGCTGCCCACCTTCCCTGTGTTCTTAGTGCTCCTGGAGTCATTGGAACTAGTTTTACTTGGTGTGTATTTCCATTGCTGTCAGTCTTGTGTAGAAGTTACATGAGGAATAGAGGTAGGTGTGCTTTTCGCTCACAGCAAATGTTGCATGTATGAAAGTAATGGCTCTTTGGTGTTTTTTCTTTTTAATTATAGGAAGGCAATAGTTTCTTTTTAATGTTTTTAAGATCTCTATAACATTTTAAGTAATTGATTTACCCCAGAAATAAATCAACTATTTGAAAAATATCACTCTTGAATATATGCATATATGAGGAGAGTTTTAAAAATGTAATTTTCTTAAAAATATTTAAGTGACAGTTTAACACCAGTTCTCTATAAGTTAGAGTACTGTCTTGAGTTTGTATTTATGTGCATTATTTTTCTAGTATTTTAAGATAGATGTTTTATGTTTCAATAAAAATCCCAAGTGTAATACAAATAGGGAATTAGGTTAGAGCAGTAAGATGCCTCAGCAGGTAGAGGAACTATCAGGATTGACAACCTGAGTTCAACCCCTGGAACACACATGGTGGAACAGACCACCTTACCTTCACACGTATGCTATGGGCGTGCATATATGTATGTGTATACCAAATAAATTAATTAAAAACAAAGAATTAGCTTGATTCCCCACCCCAGCAGGGTTTCTCCCCCAAACTGTCCTGGAACTTGATTTGTAGACCAGGCTGGTCTTGAATTCACAGAGCTCCACCCACCTCTTCCTGGAAAGTGCTAGGACTAAAGGCGTGTGCCACCACACTTGATGAATTAGTTTGCTTCTAGAAACAAGTTTATCTTAAAGAATCTGATTGTATAAGTAAATGACAAACATATTGGCTAGATTAGATGAAATGTAATGTGTGGTTTGAATAATTTCAGAGTTTGGGGGCTTTAATAATTCCTCTTTAAGTATTTAAATCTCTGTCCCTTTGTCTGACTTTTATTCATATATCTGCCTTTCACAACCCTACCACTCCAGGAAAATCTCCATCTCCTTCAATAGCCCTCACCTCTAGACAATAAACATTTATGAGACCTCTTGTTAGATCACTTTGGATTTCATCTTTCTTCATTAGAGATTCCTTTTAAAGTTCCATTTCTTGCTGGACAGTGGTGGCACAAGTCTTGAATTCCAGCGCTTGGGAGGCAGAGGCAGGCAGATCTCTAAGTTTGAGGCCAGCCTGGTCTACAGAGGGACATTGGCTTGAAAAACCAAAAGAGTAAAAATAAGTAAAAACTACATTATGAGTGTTTGCCTGTGAGATTTTGATTGTTCTGTCGCAGCTGTCTCCTCGGCCAGTAGTGTCAGCTCTGTCGGCCTGCTCCAGTTCTCACGTGTCTCATTGTCTTGCCCAAGGTTGCACGTTCTTTTTGTTCTACAGAAACTGGTTTAAAGTGTGCGTGCAAAGCTTGATACTGGGACTAAATTGCTAGTAATTCCTTTCAAATTTTAATTGGATTTTTCTCTCCTGTTGAATCAGGATGATTGGTCTTGATTTTTATTCCAGCCTGTGTCTAATGTGATCAAAATCAGCTTTCTAGAAGTAGGTTTTGTTCACTTTCCACCCACTGCCAATTCCATCTTCCAGACCTCTGACCTCTACCTCGACGACCAAGAGTTCTAGTTTTATATTCTTAAGTACAGTTATAGCACCTAGTCTCTGTCTGTGCCCATGGTACATTTTTAGTAGCATAGTACAAGAATTGGAACTCTGTGTATACAAATGTTTTTCTGTTGTTTCTTATGCTTATTCAAAACTAAAAACAGAAAAGGAAAGAAACTCAACAACAACCTAAGATGGAAGGAAGCATTTATGAGAGACTGCCTTGTACGATTTATACTATTGTGACCATCAGGGTAACAACTAAAAGACTTAGCCATAGTCATAATTGCACTTTTTAGTTTTTGAGGCAGTCTCATGTATGCGAGGCTGGTCTGGAACTGAATCATTAGTCAGGGATGCTCTTGACTTCCGGTCCTTCTGCTGCCTCACAAAAGCTGAGATTAAAGGCCTGTGCCACATACGTGTTTAGTTTTTGCAGTGGTAGAGTTCAAGCACAGGGTTTCTCAGAAACTTGGCAAGTACTCTTCCACTTGAGTTACATCCCTTGACCTAGCATTTGACTTAATTAAGGTAATGATTAACATTAAAGTTAGTATGGAGCTTTAATTTTTTTAAAATTTTGGCTAAGATTAACATTTTAATTAGAATCAAATACTTATAATCACTCTTCAAAATAAATACATCCTATAATGTTAAAATAAATTCTTTGTCTATATTACTTTTATAATTAAATTCTTCAGTTCTGCTTGGCTACAATTTTATAACTCAGGAATAATTGAAACGGTGAAATACAATTTTTGTTTTTAGATAATTTTGAGGTATTGTTCTTAGTCTGGGCTAGCTTGAAAACTCAGTGTAGCCCACACTGGGCTCAGAATCTGTTCCCTTTTACCTGAGCTTCTTGTGTTCTATGAGAGCCGTGAGCCACCACGCCCAGCACAGTGAAACACATCTTGAGTAGCAAGTTAGAAGTGTGTCTAAAGGCTGAAATGCCCCGTTGGGAACCAAATGAGTGAAAATGCTTTGCTCTTTGTATGAAGTTTGCTGCCATAGGAGCAGAGGTGACCAGGAAATGTGAAGACATCTGAAGTTAATCCTTTCCTCAGCGGCAGGTATACAGAAGCTCATCTTTCTTACAGAGTAAGGTATCTATCACAGCCCTCAAAAATTCCATCTGTCTTCCCAAGGGAAAACTATTTTCAAAGAGAACAGTTTTGAACAGTTTGGGTGGGAAAAGGTGTGAGTGAGAGCTCATGCCTCCCTCTGCTGCTAACACCACAGCTGGTCCAGATTGTGGTGCCTTCTCTGAGCTCAAGGTCGCCTCACTGCATTTACTTCAGCAGCTGTTTATTACCCAGCTACTTGTGGAAGGCAGTGCTGAGTGTTGGCTCCTGTTCACCAGAGCTCCCTTGTTCAGTTCTTGCCAGCAGTGACACCCTCCCCCCCCCCCCCCCCCCCACAATACCAGCACCAGTTAGTTCTGTCTTATTGTGAAAACTCAGAATGACATCTTCCCTGTTTTATGGCTACAACTGTGCAATTAGTGATTGTTAACTATAGTATAGTGCTATTATAATTAAACTAAATTTGTGACCCAGAATTAACTCCAGTAGCAAAACCAGTATTTAAAATTGCATATAAGTATGTAGCATTTCTTTGAATTACAACTAATATACAGCGTAATACTTGGAAACCAGGTGATGAGAACAATGCTGAGAAGTCAGTCACATACCACATTTATAAATTACGTAGTGAATACCAGTGGTCTCTGCATCTAAATTCTCTCCTCACTACCTGTCTCTTTTGTTTTAGCAGCATAAACAGGTATTAGAACAGCAGTGTTACTTTATCTATGTTGAGCCTTCTTCCATTGTGATTACTTATATTTTAAAAAAATGTAGTTAAGAAGCTGAGTTTAATTTGCTTAAAAGCTGAAAGTGGATAAGAGCACTCTTGAATGACTTGGTACCCTGGATATTTTATAAAGGATGAAACTGGTTGTGGTGAGGTCATTGGTTGTTTTTTTTTTTTTTTTTTTTTTTTTAAAAAAAGGTCATCACATTGTGTTCCTAGGAACCAGTTGGGAAACACAGGAGTCCTGCAGTTAAGGAGTGAATTCTTCATGAACAGAAAGCTAAGTGTGCTGGCATGATCCTGCAGTCTCAGCACTACAGTCTAAAGCTGGACATTTGAGAATCCAAGGCCAGTGTGGGTGTGTGTACTGTGTTCTGGAGCCATAAGCAAGACTTTCCTCGGAGAAGGAGAGAAATTGAATACAGCTATATATCAGACTCACCACCATGTTGATATTTTAAATATCACCATCTCAGCTCATTCTAATTCTCCCTCTCCCTCCCTCCATCCCCCCCCCCACACACACACCTCACTTTTGGGTGAAAGCATTCATTAATAGCCCTAACCCAACCCCCATTTAATGTGCTTTAAGAAAACAACATGCTTTTCCTAAAGGTCAGTATATTTACTGAAACAGTTGTAGCTTATAAAATACTTTGTAGATTTTTGTCTTGTATTGTTTAGGTGACTAGGTTTCTAGTTGTGAAATCCTTTAGTGTTTTGTTGTCTCTCCACCCCGACCCCAGGAGCCTTTTATTTAGTACTATGGTTCCAGTGAAGGAGGAGGAGGGAGAGAGAGATAACTGCATAAAGAACAGTTAACCTCAAGTTTCTACTGTTTATGTGGAGGAGCAGTGTTAGGCAGCAACTTGAATTTGAAACACTGATTTTTAAAGGCTCAGTAGTAGCAAGGATTGGCAGGAAGAGTCAAAAGATGACAGACAGCCTTCTGGAGAGCAACATTTCAAACTATTTTGATCCAAGTCAGAGTAAGAAATATGTTTTATTTTGTATTATGACAAAGAATACAATGCAGACACATGTATAAAATTTAAACAAAATTCAATGGAATATTTTTGCTATACATGGTACTCACTGGTATTTCAGATACTATTCTGTTGTTTTCCCAGCAAACACTGGAAGTCTGAGGCAGGAAGATCGCTGTAAATTTGACACTAGTCCAGACTAAATAATGAGTATAAAGCCAGTGAATCTATGACTCAACAAACAGAACAAACAGAAACAAAACCATAAAACCTAACAAAAAGAGCCAGTTGTGTTTACAACTTACCAAGGAGATTTCACAAGTTATTACAGCAGCTTTTTATCAGTAGGTTGGTGACTGAACTGAGCAGTCTGTTGGCCAGTTTACAGCAGAAGCCAGTGGAGAGAGGCGGGTATTACTAAAATATGCCGAATATTTACTGTCTTTGCAGCATTGGAACAGCAAATAATCACTCCTGTGTTGTTTAGTGGTTTTTTTATTTTTTATTTTTATTTGAGTACTGGGTTTAGAGAGGCAAGTAACACACTTAAAGCCACATAGATAGCAGAAGTCACATCCAGGATTTGAACCTCTGTACACTAGTCTTATGATTCTAAAGCCCATCTTTCTTCTACCATATCTCTTTATCTCCCAGGTAACATTGCAATGTATGTGTTAACCTTAGAAGAGAATTAGTGACATTTAGCCATCATTAGAATTTTATTGTGGAAAATAACAATAAAAAGCCCCATTAAATGTGAGTTGAGATAGGCATAAACATTGACTAACAGTTAAATAGTGACAGGTCATATTGGCTTTCCAGAGAGCTTAAGTCTTCACGCCCCTGCTCATCTACAAGGTGGAGATACGTAGAGGGCTTTACTACTGCACCAGAGCGGATAATAAGGCACTTAGAACTGTTAAGTTGATGGAACACCAGACTGGGATGAATTATATCACGATTTACAAAGAAATGAGAGATTTTACGGCAACTTTTGAGACCTAAAGAAGAAGGATATATCAGTAAGGAGAAGAGAAATTGATAGTTAAATTTCAAGAGCCGATTTATTTGGCCTGGGAAATTCTACTTGTAAGCATTTTTGAACCAGCTTCAGATATTTCATCAGCTTTGTAAAAAAGTGGAAAATTATCAGTCTGTGGTGATAATTTAATTTCCTTTGTTAATAAAATGAATTTAAGATGTATTTCTTCTCCTTTTTAATTTTTTTGAGCTGTACCATACGCTAGTGTCATCTAGTTCAATCCTCTTACCTTATAAATGGTAAAGCCAAGACCTGCAAGACTTCAAGCAGTTTCCCCAGCAGCAGAGCCACCACCACTGGTTAGAAGTGGAGCCACTGCCCTCTGTTGGCTTTGTCTGCATCTGACCTGCGCAGGAGCATTAATACATGCCTTCACAGGTGACCTGTTTATGGAGTCCTGTGCTTTTCCCTAAAGGTCCTGTCACGTAAAATGACTCCATTTCTAATACATAACAAATGCAAAGAAATGCTTTTTTTGCCAAGGTCACTCTGCAGGCTCTTTCAGCAGGGAATGGGCTGCTTGTTGTTTTCAAGCCAAAGCTCTTCCTGACACCTGACACCTAGAGTGTCTGTGTCCAGGCCAGGCGTAGGGGAGTTATGGAGCTCTTTTTTCTCGAAGCTTTTCAGGCCTGGCTGCCACAGGAAAATGATTTACCTGTAAACCTAATTTTGGTTTTCTTATGTATGCTTTATTGTTACACAAGAAATTACAATCAATAAATACATCACATCACATGCCAAAGCTAACCAGATTAAGAAGTCTGTACAACTCAGTGAAATTATATAATTAGAGTAGATTACATGTTTGGGCTGGAGAGATGGCTCAGCGGTTAAGAGCACTGACTGCTCTTACAGAGTCCTGAGTTCAATTCCCAGCAACCACATGGTGGCTCACAACCATCTGTAATGAGATCTGATGCCCTCTTCTGGTGTGTCTGAAGACAGCTACAGTGTACTCATATAAATATATCTTTAAAAACGTTTTTTACATGTTTATTAACAAATATATTTTACAGACTCATTTACCTCTAAAACCAAAATACTAACCTATTCAGCCTTACAGAAAAATGAAATCTAAAAAAATTGCAAGAAAATGGATGAACTCAAAATGTATAATATTAAGAGAAGCCATACAATCTCAGAAAGAAAGACAAAAAAATGCATGTTTTCTCATGCAGAGTTCAACTCGTGTATATATATTGTGTACATATGTAAACAAATGTACATGTGTAGTATATATCTAAGCAGGCATAATTTTCTTATCTTCGTTACTGAATGCTAGATCTCTAATGCCCATATTCTGTGTGACTTGAAGTACTCAGACTATAGAGAGACTATTTGTGTAAGTAATCTGATTGTGAAACATTGTACAGATGACTGCTGTCATCAAAATAAATCTCTTTAGGTCACAGATATTTGGCAAAGAAATCACTGTAAGAATTAAACGTCTGCTTAGTGGATTTCAGCAAGCTTTCTGGAAGAGGTACCACTTGGTGTGTGTCTGAAGTGAGCAGTGGAGATGCACTGGGCATAGGAAGAAAGAACAGCCATTTCTTACAAAAAGCAGCAAGACTCAAATTCCTGCCAAGCTCCTTTAAGAGACGGTGTAGAGAGCATGGAATGTATCATGAAAAACAGGCCATCTCGGAATTCTGTAGGCATTGTTTCTGTGTATGTCTGTTTATAATTTAAAGGCCCTTCCTTGATGAAGGCTCATTGTGAAAGAGAGTGGCTGTCTCCTAGTTACATTGTGGTTTATTTTATTGTGTTTTACAAATTGTATTTTTAACTTAGCAATAGCTTGACTTTTTTTTTTTTTTTTTTAAATGGGCTGTGTAATAGTGACGACCTTGATGTGTATTTAGAATGAGTCACTTGGCAGACACAAAGTGGACTCAGTGGTATTCTTGTAAACCTTTTTGTCTCATTTTGCTTTGTTTAGCCTTTTTTTTTCTTACTGATTTTTTGCTTTTATATTTTGGTTTCTGTGTGTTTGAGTTTGTATATATTTGAGTTTGTGTTTCTTGGTTTTGGCTTTTGTTTTGTTTCTTTTTAAAAGAGAAGGTGTGAAGTTGGGTGTATGTATTTAGGGAGAGCTGGGGAAGGGGGAAGTTTCTGTTCATAAGGCCATAAAGAAGGAAAAAGAAATCAACACTAGTTTTGTTTAGACAAAACAATATGCAGAGCTGAATGCTGACTGCACTTGGAGGTGACTGCTGGTGGCGAGGTGGGTGGATGAGACAGTGCAGTAGGAGGCAGGGGAGAGCGTCCAAGTCTGCAGCTTTCGCACAGTTTGTGCCTTAATTAGGAGCTACAGCTCGTTTAAATTCCGGCCCTTTTGAATGTTGGTGCTCCACAAGTGTTTCTATAAGACTGGCTGAGTTTACATTAACATCTGCATGAGCTCCAGGGCCTGTCATGACAAAATCACCACCATATTGCTTAAAAACAACTGGAATTAATTCTCACGTCTAGAGGCTAAGTACAAAATTAGGGTGTCAGCAGGTTCGTGATCCTTTGACACTTCAGAGAGTCTTTGCTTAACTCTTCCAGCCTCTTGTGGCCAGTGATTCCTGTATTCCTCAATTACATTTTTGCCTTCTGTGTGGTTGCCTTTCTTAACTATTTCCTCCTATAATGACACCAGGTCTTATATTTAGGCATTTAAATGAGGTTAACCTCATCTAACTAATTATATCGCAAAGACTTGGGTTACCAGAAAGAGTCTAAGGCTCTGAGAATGTCACTCACTGATAAAGTACTTTTTTAGCAAATGAGATCCTGGGTTCTAGTTCCAGACTATCATAGTGAGGACAGCCAGGAGGATGGAGAGACCCTGTCTCACATACAGAGGGGGAGGTGGACACGGAGAGGAAGAGGACATTATTCCAGCTTAACTATTACGACAAAATTCTATATATACTATATAGACTGTTACTAAACGTCAGGATACATTAAAACATTAGCAGAGAAACTAGTCATGAGAATTAATCGAAGAGGATAAGATGAAGCCAGCATTTAGTGGGTCATAATAAAGATGCACAAAAACACCTTTAAAAGGATGAACCTTCCTTGGCTTTTTCAGCTAGACTGTAGCAGATTAACTAATTTCTACCAAAAACAGGAAGTGTGAGCTCCAAGGAAGGTACAGAGTAGGTAAAATTACAT